>NC_060144.1:530433861-530736892 GCF_021461385.2 Schistocerca piceifrons | reverse complement strand
CTATGAATATCTGCAGTGGCTTGGTTTTCCTCCAAAAGAAATTCAAAGACAGCTTTCTGCTTGGAACGCACCTCCGTTACGGATGCCATTTTGAATGCTAAGTATAGCGCTGCCACACATTGGAACTCTACGAAAGTATAAGGACTGAAACGGGAATTTTCCACCATGTTCCACAACAAATTCCGCATTTTAGTGCTGAAACTGGGAGAGAAAAAACTAGTGTTGCATTAGTTCCTAAACGCCCCCCGTATATGTGAGGTAATGATTCAGTCAGCATGACAATGTACCCTGTCATAAGGCAACATGTGTGACGCCATATTTCATTGAGAATATTATTCGTGAAATGGACTGGCCTTGCCAGAGCCCCGACTTGAACATAATAGAACGGTTTTGGAATGCGTTAGACTATCGACTTCCGTCCAACCCCCAGCGTCCAACATCATAACTTTTTCTTGAGGAACAATGGGCCACCATTGCTCCACAGACTTTCAGAGATCTCTCCGAACTTGTCCCCAGCAGAGCACAAGCCCTCATAAGGGCGAAGGGTGAGCACGCCCGATACTGATGCCCACTAATAGGTGGCCGGGTACTTTAGACAAGATAATATGCAAACGGGGATGGCGTAAGGAGTGAAACATACTTCTGTGGACGTGAACAAGACCGAGGATCCACATGTGGTGGAGTGAGACTGGTGAACGACCCAGGGGCAGTCGTCAGGGGTCGACGCTGACAACGTGGCCGAAGTAGACGCCGACGCGGTCCGTCGGACCCGGAAAGACGGCCGCAGGAAGTGCGAGGGCGCGTGCGATAAGGCGGGGGCTGGGAGGCGGCGGCGGGGGCGGCGGGGGTGGCGGAGGCCTCCGCTAATGCGCCGGCTTATTGGTGGGCGGTGCGCACGTCGCTCACGTTGACACCGCGCCGCGTCACGTCACGCCACGTGGAGTGGAGTGGATTGTGTTTGAACAGCGTCGTGACCCAGCGAATTCCGGACCCTGCGTCCAGCGTCAACCCCACCCCCCGCATCGATTTTTCGTCAATTCTATTAGGCGAGCGAGGGGACGGGCCGTCTGGACGACACGCATTGGACGCAAATGAGCTGCGCAAAGCTTAATTCGATAAATGCCTCCGTAGTGACGGGCGGTGTCCGACGCTGCTGATGAACTCCGAGCCATAAGACGCCCGTCTGGTGGACTCCTTAATGGCTGGTTTCGCCTGTCCCCTCACAGTAACGTAATCACACAGTATTAGTCTCCACGTAATTACGGTGGAGGCTATAGCGACAAACTGGGTTAGCAACTAACTGCACTCCACTTGGATGAGCGCTAAAGGGGTGTCATGTCTCTTATAGCTTAGAGGCGCTGCGAATTCATGAGTAAACACCGTACGCTACTGCTCTTTCCTACAGTGATAAGTGGCGCAGAGGTTAAGAGTCTAGGCTGTTATTCGGGAAATGTAGTTTCAAACCATTGCCAGGCAAATCTGACAAATGTATTCCATAACATCTCTTAATCATATGGAACCTATGTCTGAAGAAGACGGTGTTAGAATTACGTATCAATACATGTGCTGTAGTGCAAGTATACTAAGAGTTGAGTGATAGGGAAAGCATGAAGGAATGGAGGTTAATAAACAATATACTGGGTGACTCAGCTGCCCCTGCCCACAGGTTCTGCGCAACCCGCTACACCTTTAAAAACCGTGCACTAGATTTTCATATACTCTTGCTCACTGCGTGCAGACTATTAGTCCTACAGAAAAAATGAAGGTGTCCATTTTGAAATAAACATAATTTAATTAAATTTTAAGCTGGAATACTTGTTTGCAGTTTCTGCGTTATTCAATAAAAACGAGTCTGAAGGTGAGCTTTGTACATTTTTCTTGACTAATTCGCAAAATTGGCGTCTATAGTGAAAACGTGTCCCAGTACAAAGTTTACCTACATTACATTTCGTACAAAAGGATACTGTTCATTTTCTCTGTGTGACTAATAGTTTGCATACGGCGAGGGAGAGATATGAAAACATTGCTCACCGTGTTTGAAGCCGTTGTGGGATGCATAAAACCCACAGGTAGGAGCAACTGAGTCGTCCTGTATACAATAAACAAAAGAGAAAAATAAGAATGGAGGACGAACAACGAAGTGTTCGGTTTTAAGAGTACATAAGGCTAACATGCAGACCCTCTCCCCTACTATCCTACCCATGAATGAACAAAGTAATGATAGAAACAAAAATAATGCCCTAGAGTGTGATTAAAAAAAGAGTGAAAGAATTTCACGATAATGATCTCTAACGTTATTGCTATCTTCAGTGAAAGAAGGATGAACTACAGGATCTACTGAATGCAGTGAACTGAAGAGCAGAGAATTGGATAGAGAGTAAGCCAAACAGAAATGAAAGTAATGAGTATCAGAAATGAGAATAGCGATAAACTTATCATTAAAATTTGGGTCTGCGGAGTAGACGAAATTAAGCAGTTATGATACCATGGAAGCAAAACAACACTTGACAAATGAAGCAAAAGTTTGTGTGGAAGCAGACTGTAACCAAATAAGAGATCATTGCTAGCCAAAATTTCTACGATTATCAGACATAGGCTTTTAATTGAGGAAGAAGTTTCTTAGAATTTTCTGGTGCACTGCATTGAACGGAAGTGACTTATGAAGTGTAGGATAATAGGACAAAAGAATAATCGACGTAAATGAGAAGTGGTGTTGCAGAAGGATGTCGAAAATTAGATGGACTTAAAAGAAATGACGAGGTTCTTCGCAGAACTGACACGGAGAGCGATATGTGAAAAACTTTGGCTAGAAGACTGGACGGGATAAGAGGACATGTGTTAAGATACCAGGGAACAACTGCCACGGTGCTAGAGGTAGCGAGTGAGGCCAAAAACTGTAAAGGAAAACAAAAACTGGAGTATACCCAGAAAATAATAGAGAGAATTGGGTGTAGGTCAAGCCTGAACTGAAGAGTTTGGAATAGGAGAGAATATCGTGGCTGGTCGTATCAAACAAGTCAGAATAATAAGGAAACAAACCACAAAAAGCGCTCGAAATAAGGAAGACGGAAAATTAGATGTTAATATTTCGTAGGCGAGGACATCATTAGAGAGGAGCAAACAGTTGGACATGGGTCGGGCACGACTACTCTCTTTGTTTCAAAGGTAATATCTCTGCTTTCACCTGAAGGACTTAGAAAGCGCTGAGTGGATGGGGTTTGGGGGAATCCTCGTTGCCAGATGTGAATACAGGGCTAACGAACGATTAGCAAAAAAAGAATTAGAATTTACCTACAGTTCAACAATCTGCTTATATTTATTTTTCCACTTTCTTTCAAGATTCTATAATCAACTTATTTAAACCCAATTACTGAATAGGTTTATGCCTACAGCACTGAAAGCCCTCAGCCGAGACAAAGTACATAGAGCAGACGACATTTCCTCATAACTATTGAGATCCTTGGGGAAACATATCACGATTAAACTACTCCACCTTCCATGCAATGTGTAGGAGACGCATATCCTAAGAGTCCAAATATCCCAAGAGTTCAAAAAGACCCAAAATACTGACACGACCTGTATGCTAAAGTTGGGAAAGAATGGTAGAAGCTGATTTCGGGGCAGATCGGTTTAGGTTCGGAAGAAATGTAGGAACACACGAGTCAAATCTGACGCTACGACGTATGTTAGACGACTGAAGAGAGCAAACGTACGTTTATAACATTTGTAGACTTAGTGAAGAAAACTAAGGACAGTCTTGGAGGGTAATGAAAGTTTAGGGAAATACTTTGAAGTTTGTCGACGACATGGTAATTCGGTCACAGATGGCAAAGGGTGTGGAAGAGCAGCTAAACGGAACAGGTAATGTCTTGAAAAGAGTCTATACGATGGAAATCGACAGAAGTGAAACACGGTAATGAAATACACTCGAATTCAACCAGGAAATGCTGAAGGAATTATAGCACTAAGTGAGAAATTATAAGTAACAGACGAGTTTTGTCATTTGGACAATAATATAACTGACGATACTGAAAGTACACACTACCAAGTCACACTAATGTGACCAACGGTCATAACAGCTTTTGCAGAGCGGACATGCAGAAAGAGAATCAGTGAGGTTCTGGAAGGTACCTACAGGGATGTGGGGCCATGTAGATTACAGTGTCGTGGCCAGCTGCTCTAGGTTCCTCGGCTGAGGATCCATGGCGTGAACAGACGGATGGAGGTGGTTGCCACAGAATCTCGATTGGGTTTTAATTGGGCGAGTCTGGTGGCCAGGGGAGTAGGATAAACTCATCACGGTGCTCTTCGAACCACGCACGTACTCGGCGTTGCATTGTCCTGCTGGTAGATGCCATTGAGGCGAGGAATAACCAACTGCATGTACAGGTGGGCATGGTCCACAAGGATAGATGTCTATCTGTGTTGATCCGCTATGCCTTCCAGAAAGACGAGGTCATCCAGCGAATGCCACGAAAACATTCCCCGGACCATAACGCTCTCTCCTCCGGCCTGGACAATTCCAACGAATGTTTAGTTTGTTTGCACTCAGACGTTTCACGCCGTACATGCTGTCGGCCATCTGCCCAATGGAGCATAAAACATGAATCATCTGAAAAGGCCACTTGTCGCCGAGCAGTCGAACTCCTTATGCGGTACTGACGCGCATGTTCCAGACTTCGTTGCCGATGAACGGCAGTCAGCATGGGTGCATGAATCATGCGCCTTCTGTGGAGACCCATACGCCTCAGCGCTCGCTGAACAGTCCTTGAGGAACCACTGCTGGTTGCCCCTTGGTTTACCTGGGCCATCACTTGCTCAACAGTTGCACGTCTATTCGTTCATACACATCTCCACAACCGTCTTTCACCCGTACCATATACGGTCCGTGGTGCGCCACTGTTGCCTCGGTGCCTGTTTTGGATAGCACCAATTTGCCATGCACGGTACGCCTTTACCACGGCGATACACGAACAGTTTACAAACTTAGCCGTTTCGGAAATACTTTCACCCTTGGCCCGAAGGCCAATGATGATGCCCTTTCGGACGTCACACAAATCGCTCCGTTTCCGCATTACGTCAAGGCTTTTATTTATCTTCCACTGCTTGTGTTACCATAAGCCGTCTGTGAGTGGTTACTACACGTTGACGTCGAATCTGAATAAGCGATGGTTACTTCGATGTGACTGAACCGTGTGAAATGCTGACTGGCCACAACAACTTGATTAACAACGAATATAAAGTTAATTGTTGCTTTTCTGAAGGTATTTTTCTGGGATGTAGCTCTGGACGAAAGTGAAACCTCGAAGGTAAACACTTGGGAGAATTAGAGTGCAGAAGCTTTTGATAGGAGCTGTAACAAAATAATGCTGATGACTACATGGGTATTTGAAATGCATAACACAAGCTGACTAAAAGAAGGTACTGGGAGATAGAACACATCTTGAGACATCAAAGAATTATTAGTGTGTTAATAGAGGGACTGTGGGATGGGGAAAAGTGGAAGTTTCAAAGAGGGATAAAAGCTTGGTTACAGCAGGCTGGTTGAAATAACTGTAGTTAGTAATGGGTGTGAAATGATGAGGAGGCTTGCACAGGAGACAGGAGAATCAGCGTGGAGAGCTTTGGCCTGAGGATCACAAAATGAAAGCTGCCATCTTCAGATGCAAACTGAAGACAATGTTCAGAGCATCACCACAATTGGAAACAGTACCATCTCTGTTACGAAAACTACCAAAAAGCTAACGCCTACAGACAAGTTACACTTTCCTGATCGCAGTTTAAACATTTCCGGTGACTTCGAGGTCTTCAGAAAGAAATCAGACATCCAAATTGTACAAAAATGTGATCGAAAATCTTCCGTGGCCTATGTTAAATGAATTAAAGAAATTTCAAAATCTGAATTATGGGTCACCGAACGCAGATTTTGTCCCTGCTCTTGGTGTGTAAGTGTCTAGTTTCCAAACAAAGACGCTACTTCACCTGGTTAAATAAAAATAATTAGGCTGATAAAGTAAGAACAGTTGGCAGTAGTTGTAGTATGGTATTCTGCCTTACGGCAGGTCTTGTCATGGGTTAAGCCTCTTCCACTTTTGTCTGTCCATAGCCAGTCTTATAATTTCTGAATATTTGTCTCCTTCTATATTGTCCGGCATTTGATATCTTATTTTTTCCTCTTCCCCTTTTTCCTTCCACCATTCATTCTATTCCTTCAATAAACAGTCCCTCCTCAAACAATGCCTATTCCAGTTCTATTGTCTCTTTCTGATAACTTTCAGCATGTTTCTTTCTTCTCCAACTCTTCTTAATACTTCTTCGTTCCTTACTCGGTCTTCCCATTTCACTTTTTCTATTCATCTCCATATCCACACCTCTAGTGCCTCCAATATTCTTTCATCTTCCTTCCTCAATGTCCAGGTCTCCGCACCATATAGTACAACGCTCCAGATTTAACATTTGGCAGGTTTTTTCATGAAATCTTGGTTTAGTGGTCCACTAAGTAATTTCTGTTTCCTCTTGAATCCTTCTTCTGCGTTCCTAAGGAAACATGGAGTTGCAAGAGAGATAAATGGCTAATTATAAATGTATATTTGAACCAGAGAGTAAGAATTGAACGTGTGATGAGTGAAGGAATAGAAATGGGAAGAGGTGTAAGGCACGGTTGTTGTTTATCAGCAACACTGTTCAATATACAGGATGTCCCAGCTATCTTGTCCACCCAAAATATCTCTGGAACAATAACAGCTATTGGACAACGACTTTCACCGGTATACATGTAGGGCTGGGGCCCATGAATGTTCATATTTGGAAACATTCTAAAACGAAATCTTATGTGTTTTTTAACACAAACTTACGTTTTTTTGAATGGACCTCCTATATTTTTTTCTTCAGCAATCCATAGCATGTCAAAGCACATACACAATGGCGTTGATTGCATCGCAATATTCCCATTACATTCCGAGATATTAAGACGCGAAGTTGACGCTTGAAACACCAGACATGCGCTGCTAGCGCACGTCCTGAGGCTCAGGCGTGAACCCCATGCTGCCCGTAATCGCGATGTGATTGACATCCGTAATCACACTTCCATACTTATCAAGAGGTCCGAAACGAATAATGCGGTCTGCTGCCATCCTGCATTATCGTCGTACATTCCAGCAGGTATTTATCCCATATGCTAGGGGTGATGCGGTTCTGTAACATATCTGTGTACTGCAACGTTAGTCACAAAGTTAAGTTCGCTTTTTGTTAATCCGTTACTGAAAAGGTAATGCCATTCAACGTTAAAACTTTACTTTACTGTAGATCTAGCGCAAGTGACAGTTAATCATTCACTCGTAATAGTAAAATTCATGTTGATGGTTTTAGTGAAACGAGCAAGTGGACTAAAAGTTTTACCGTTGTTTAGGTAAAAATGTTTTGATTTGGGAAGTTCAAGTAGGACATAGAAGATGAATGTAAACATGTTTAACCAATTAGTTTTATTATCATAAAATTATCAATGTTATGTTTATCTAATGCGTTAAATAACAAATTGTTGCAAACAAATGTTTCTTAACATCACTGGGAAAAATGTCCCTTTGTAGAAACTTCCACTGTGATACCAGCACTACATACTAAACATAGCGTTCACATCTCATGCTCAAAGTGATGCCCATTGGCTTGCATACATAGGGTCACTCTGCGGATGAAGGATGTCCTACTTCGTGCTACTGTTTCCTCTTTGATGGCTGTACAAGCATCAATAATGCGTTGCTTCATGTCCTCTGGTGTTGTTGGTTCATGTTGGTAAACAGCATCCTTCACTGCTCCTCAAAGAAAATAATCCAGCGGTGTAAGGTCCGGAGATCGGGCAGGCCACCTAACTGGGCCACCTCGTCCAATCCACCTACCAGGGAACTTACGGTTCAGAAGTCGTCGTGCTCGTAAGGCGTTATGTGCAGGGCATCCGTCATGCTGATACCACATGACCATTCTCCGGTTCAGAGGTACGGTATCCAAGAGAACAGGAAGATTGTGTCGTATAAATCTGGAGTATTGTCTGCCATTTTGGATGCCATTTATAAAGAAAGGTCCGCTAATGGTTTCTCCAATAATCCCACACCAAACATTAACTTTCCACTGACGTTGATGCTCTACCTGACGGAGCCATTTCGGATTGTCTGCGGACCAATAATGCATATTCCTCATATTGACAATTCCTTTGTTGGAGAATGATGCCTCGTCGGTAAAGAGAACACCTGCAGAAAAATTTGGATTAGTCAGAAGTTTTTGCTGAGCCCACCGAAAAAATGTTACCCTATTGCGGAAGTCATTTCCATGAAGATCCTGGTGTAAATGAACATGGTAAGGATGAAATTTATGACGTTTAAGAATACGCTGTGCACTTGATTTCGACACACCAACTTCACGTTCAATTTGACATGTGCTGATTTGAGGATTCACAGCTATGGTAGCGAGCACAGCAACTTCAGCACGTTCATCTGTGCGTGTTCTAGGACGATGTCGAGGTCTTGGATTTACGCTTCCCGTTTCACGTAGACGAGATGTGAGACGACCAAACATCCGGCGCGAAGGCGATGGCTTGTCAGGGAATCGTCTTCTGTACAGTCGTTCTGCCTGAACAGCATTTCGTCCACCTACAACAGGGTACAGTACAGGTATGTACAGTAGGGTAGAAAACAGACATATTAACTTAATAATCATAATGTTCGCTAACAGTACTATCAACAAACAAGCAATCTCATAACGTATTTCCCGTCAACGTACATTCTCCATAGATCAGCAGCATTTCTACCATATCTTCATGTGTGTATATTATACTGTACACTATAAGTTCCACAACACAACGTTTATTCACAATGTGTACTACCTCCGTGCTGTCACTAGATTACTCTGATGCACGACTACACTGGCAAGTGGTGTACTGCACGCCAAAGCAACAACAAATGGGATGCTCGGAGGGTGGTGGAGTACAGGAGTTAGCATGGGTGGCAAATCATAAACAAGGCGAAGTGGTAACTGTGGCAGTAGTGGGAACTATGTTGGACACTTGACTAGGTAGAGCCAGGCCCTGCGCGATAGGCACAACGGGTCATATAACGCATTAGATAAACCTTATTTTGGGTGTGCAGGATAAATAAGACAACCTGACGGGTGTAGACCGATCGGTACTGGTTCATATTGTGTACGTAGATACGTAAAACGTGCAAGAGGGAAACCATTATGTGCTTATGAGAGTTGATGGCAGCAGACCGTATTATTCGTTTCGGACCTCTTGATAAGTATGGAGGTGTGACTAAACATGTCAATCACATCGCGATTACGGGCAGCATGGGGTTCACGCCTGAGCCTCAGGATGTGCGCTAGCAGCGCATGTCTGGTGTTTCAAGCGTCAGCTTCGTGTCTCAATATCTCGGGATGTAATTGGAATATTGCGATGCAATCAACGCCATTGTGTATGTGCTTTGTCATACTATGGATTGCTGAAGAAAAAATATAGGAGGTCCATTTAAAAAAAAACATAAGTTTGTGTTAAAAAACACATATGATTTCGTTTTAGAATGTTTCCAAATATGTACATTCATGGGCCCCAGCCCTACATTGATACCGGTGAAAGTCGTTTTCCAGTAGCTGTTATTGTTCCAGAGATATTTTGGGTGGACAAGATAGCTGGGACACCCTGTATATCTGGAAGAAATTATTACTGAAAGTTTTGATGGAAGGAGAGGAGCTTGTATAGGGGATCGTACAGTGGAGTGTATAAGATTTGCAGACGACACGGTTGTGATGGCAGAGAGTGCAAGAGAGATGGAACAAATGTTAGATGATGAAATGAAGATGAACAAGAAGAAAACGAAAATCATGGTAATTGGTTGAAAGGGGAGAAAATACCGTATGAAAATAGGGCGAGAGGAAATAGAGCAAGTGAATAACTTCAATTACTTGGGAACTGTAGTAATGGATAGTTGTATTGCACAACAGAAATTAGGAAAAAAACTGCAATGGCAAAAAAAGTTGGCAGTGGGGATCTGTTAAGAAATAAAATGCGTCCTAGAGTTTCCCATTAAATCCCGTCTTCGCAATGGACTGTTGAGTTGCGGCCTATTCATAGCACGATGGCTATCAGTGTACTTCTATAATGGTACAGCGTATATGCTAGCATTATATGTTCATACGTACTATCCTTACCTATCCAAGCTCGTCTATGTGATCACAATGCGTTCCACAAACAATAACTGCATCAGGACGATTGAAACCTCCGAATTTAACTGAATATACGTCTAATGTTGAGAAAAATGAAGGAAAAACCTGTTATCGCATCTTCATGAAGCGTTTGTGCCTTGGTCACTATTCATCTTTTTAGTGATACAACAGAACGTCGGTAAGTGCATGTTACATGCATATTATCACTGTCTGTATAACAGTTGTGAATTGCCGCATGAATGTCACTGACTGTGCTGTGAAAGCCACACACACGAGGTGCAACGCCTATATTCTAGTGTGCAAGAAGAGCCATGAACGGTGGGTCACAAAAGTTTGTTACCAGATGAGTGTGACAGAATGTAGATATTCATTTCGTGCGTTGCCAAACTATTTTAGAACTACGGAAGTACTCCGCTGTCTGAATTAGTATTGCGCCTTGAAGCTGCACCGTGAATTTCGACTGAATTTTTCTTTACGCAGGATATCACTGTTATTAAGGAAAATATCATATTGTTTGTACTGGGAAGATCATCGTCGACGGCGTTTACTGACAACTCATTCCCACGTAACAGTTTTTGTAAAGGCCGCGCCTGTGACTGTTAATTAAACAGTTACAACGTGAAACTATTATACATAAATGATTTAGTAGACAGCATCAGGAGCGCCATAAGGTAGTTCACTGACAACGTTGCTGTTTACGGAAAACAGCCGTCGTTCGACTATCACAGGGAAATATCGAAGGACGTAGACCGAATTTATCATCATATTTTGAAAAATGTAAGAATATGTTTCTAACGAGAAAAAAAAACACATAGTATTCGGTAACATCGTTGGTGAGCACGTCACGTTCTATACCTATTCGGGGGGTGATACTGAGAAGGTGGCAGGGGTAAAATACAGGCTATTTATAATTTGTACAGAAATCAGATGGTAGTTATAAGAGTCGAGGAGCATGAAAGGGAAGCATAGGTTGGTAAAGGAGTGAGACAGGGTTGTAGCCTATCCCCGATGTTATTAAATCTGTATATTCAGCAAGCAGTAAAGGAAACAAAAGAGAAATTCGGAGTAGAAATTAAAATACGTGGAGAAAAATAAAAACTTTGAGGTTCGCCGATGACATTGTAATTCTGTCAGAGACAGCAAATTACCTGAAAGAGCAGTTGAACGTAATGGACAGTAACTTGAAAGGAGGATATAAGATGAATATCAACAAAAGCAAAACAAGGATGATGGAATGTAGTCGAATTAAATCAGGTGATGCTGTGGGAATTAGATTAGGAAATGAGACCCTTAGCCGGCCGAGGTAGCCGAGCGGTTCTAGGCGCTACAGTCTGGAACCGCGTGACCGCTACGGTCGCAGATTCGAATCCTGCCTTGGGCATGGATGTGTGTGATGTCCTTAGGTTAGTTAGGTTTTAGTAGTTCCAAGTTCTAGGGGACCGATGACCTCAGAAGTTAAGTCCCATAGAGCTCAGAGACTTTTTTTTTTTGAGACACTTAGAGTATTAAATGAATTTTCCTGTTTGGGGAGCAAAATAACTGATGATGGTCGAAGAAGAGAGGATATAAAATGTAGACTGGTGAAGGCAAGGAAAGCATTTCTGAAGAAGAGAAATTTGTTAACATCGAGTGTAGATTTAAATGTCAGGAAGCCGTTTCTGAAAGTATTTGTGTGGATTGTAACCATGTATGGCAGTGAAACATGGACGATAAATAGTTCAGACAAGAAGAGAATAGAAGCTTTCGAAATGTGGTGCTACATAAGAATGCTGAAGATTTGATGGGTAGACCACATAACCAATGAGGAGGTATTGAATAGAATTGCGGAGAAGATAAATTTGTGGCACAGCTTGACTAGAAGAAGGGATCGGTTGGTAGGACATGTTATAAGGCATCAAGGGATCACCAATTTAGTATTGGAGGGCAGTGTGTAGGGTAAAAATCGTAGAGGAAGACCAAGAGATGAATACACTAAGCAGATTCAGAAGGATGTAGGTTGCAGTAGGTACTGGGAGATGAAGAAGCTTGCACAGGATAGAGTAGTGTGGAGAGCAGCATCACACCACTCTCTGGACGGAAGACCACAACAACAATAACAACAACAATTGAGAAGCATCATGATATGGGACGTTCACGTAAAATTAGTACTAGGGAAGATGAATGGAAGACTTAGATTTGTTGGAAGAACTCTGGAAATGTGCTGTACATTGTTAAAGGAAATAGCGTATAAGAGGAAGATTTTGGGATCTTCTCTCCTGTAGGCATCACAAGAAAACAGATAATGAGAATTTTGGGCGCATACAGAGGAAGATAGACAAAGTTTTCGCTAGCTCAATATGCGAATGGAATAGGACAGGATTCGGCTGATATAGGTCTGAGAGACTCTCCACCATGCACTGTACAGAATATTTGGGCGTATGTACGTGATGGAGGCTTCTTTCGCGGTGGGGGTTTGTGACGTCATTTTTACATAAACAACAATATACGTCATCGATGTTTTTAAGTAAAATTAACTTTTTATTCTCATACAATTAATCTTCCTTGGGTCTGGCTTTCGGCGTAATTTCAAATTACATAAAGCGGGGGTCCCTCACAGATTATCGGGTCTGTTGTCATACAAGTTATTTTTAAAATATCTTGATGAAAGCGATTGCTCTATGCATAGAAGCACTATAAACGTACAGAACAAAAGACAATACGAAAACACCAAAATAAAATTTGGGGAGAATATTGTTGTTATGTACATCAAATGGTTGATTAAGGCAGTACAAAGCTGAAGTCATATCTCGGCAGGGCGAACTATTTTGAAAGTTGTCGAAATTTTAAATAGCTAACATTAATTAAAAGGTCACGTTTATGTGAAACTTGTTATTTGAATCGAGGTAATCCTACCTCGTTCTTCAACTGAGAAACCTCAGTTACTTCAAAAAGCTTTTTTGGAAAACAATTGAAGAAAAAAATTTCTATGCTTTCGTATCACGCTATGTGGGATTAAAACATGGTAGTTGTCCCCCACAAAAGTTATTACGTCACAACAAACAAGGTGTGGTTATGGCTCCCAATAAATGTTATTAACATTAGTTAGACTTTCTAAAAAGCAAGCCAGAAGAGGAAACTAGAGTCATACTATGACAGGTGATAAAGTAAATACAAATAAGATGACTAGCATGACAAGAGACAGATAATTTCAAGAAATTTTAGGCTGGAACAGAATGTGTCTCTTATGTCACATCAGCAGCCTACCAATGTCTGTTGTGCGAAAACTTAGGTTATGATGAACGAAGAGCTATCTATTAGCTGTAGGTAAAGTGCTTGCATTCGAGCTTAGATTGACCAAAAGAGCGGAGAAATCAACAGGACTACAGGTATCACAGCTGGTAGCTACCATCCAAGCAGGGTAGTTCCTGCGGAGATTTAAAGAATTATAGCTCCAACAAACCCTCCATGAGACAGTGTGGTGGGAATGACTGGCGGTTGCGGGAGAAAGGAGGGCGAATGGTGGTGGGGGGGGGGGGGGGGGGTTGGGAAGGTAGGACACTTGTTCAGCCGACAACATTTCGAGTAAAGGACACGACGCTACGTTCTTGACCATCAGCTAATCAGCTAACAACCTATCTCCTGTAGAGTGCTCTCCTTTCAACAGGAACTCCAGAATGAAATATGTCATAACATCCTGTGGAATAAGGGTTTGGTTGCCTAGACCAGTTGATTGTTTGTTGGCGTGAATATCTTGACACCAAAGAAAATTCTGATTCCTTTGTACTGCCACTTCTAAAGGCAGCATCAGCTAAAGCAATGGCGGGAGTAATACAAACGGGGCCTTACTGAAGCGCGTTATAATGTTATTTTATAATGTCAGTGTGGAAGACAAAGCCGCTTACACGTAGGAGCTAGTAGCTCCTGTATATTTCTTTTCATCAGAGGTGTTTCGCTTTAGTTTACTGAATTCATCAGCAGAGATAACTTTGCGATAATGTTCTTACTTTATAGATTAGGTGATAATTTGCTCACTTACGGATTCACTGAAGTATAGAATTTCTTTTAGTTTGCCACTAACCAATTTTCTACACTCCCCACGATGAGCGTCCAGGATGTTATATAGTTATTTCTATTTCATATTAAATATTTTCGTGGTTTCAAGAATTTTCTGTTCGCGTTTGTATATTTTCCGTGATCTATGATGTTGTCGAGGGCGTCTGTATGTATAAGTGAGTGTATAGCGCGCGCGCGCGCGCGCGCATACACACACGCACACGCACACACACACACACACACACACACACTGCAATGGTCTTTCCCTCTTTATTTGAGATATAGTGGCCTCCCATGATGTCTTAGCACATTCGTGGCGGGAATCTATGAGCTCATAGCAACAAGGCGCACGAGTTTGTAACTGGGAACCATATAACGCCTCTGACAAGGGAAGGAAACATTTATCGTCGGAGTGATACCCTTGTAAAATTATCTTTATTTATTTATTTCACCGGTCAAGGTTAGAGGCATTAGACATTCTCTTACATTGAACCAGATTATCTCCAATCTTATATAACATTTATTACAACTAGCGTGTTACAAGAACTCAACATTTAGGTATTACTATAAGAAAAATAGTGCAGAAAAATTATGGTTTACATTTGTTCGCGGCAAGAACAAAAATTACAGCAAGGTAGATGTAAACCATGAACGGTGAACTCAATGGACATAACAGAAGGGTCCGAAGAGTGAGAGAAAGAGAATGTGACAGCCCAAGTAAGGTTCAAATGGTTCAAATGGCTCTGAGCACTATGCGACTTAACTTCTGAGGTCATCAGTCGCCTAGAACTCAGAACTACTTAAACCTAACTAACCTAAGGACATCACACACATCCATGCCCGAGGCAAGATTCGAACCTGCGACCTTAGCGGCCGCCCGACTCCAGACTGTAGTGCCTAGAACCGCACGGCCACTCCGGCCGCCCCCAAGTAATTGAAATAGAGGAAAAGGAAGAGGTGTGACTGAATGAGAAATAAAGAGAGAAAGAAGCATAACTTGGAGAAAGTGGAAGCACTTACTTTCCTGCTTGGCAGAGGGAAAACTGGCTATTGATGTTAATAATTTGGGAAAACTCAATAAGGTGAATGAAGAAACTCCTTCAGTTATTTCTTAAATGCTGAACGGTTTTAGATTTTGCGCTGAGTTCATTTGATCTTGTTCCGAAGGCGGGCAGCAGAAAGAGGGGAGGAGTTTGGGAATGTTTTCGTTTTATGGATGAGGACAGCTACGGTACTAAGTGAGATCTTGTGTTTCATTCGTGAAGCGATTATGGGTACTTAATATGTGATGTGCAGTAGCAGGATGCATGCTCACTAAAAAGCCGATGAAGCAGACGTAGGATATGACAGTCATGTACGAGCAAGTGGTGAATAGTAATGCCACCAAATTCTTTCTACGAAAACTCTTAAAGCTTTTTATACAAAACAAACGTTATCAACACTCTGCACCTCTACTCTTCATACCTAAATATTTATTTTTCAACATATGTCGATACGGCGAGTCCGCAGCTCGTGGTCTAGTGGCTAGCGTTGCTGCCACTGGATCACGGGGTCCCGGGTTCGATTCCCGGCCGAGTTGGGGATTTTCTCTGCCCGAGGACTGGGTGTTTGAGTTGTCCTCATCATTTCAACATCATCATCATTATTTCGCGTAACGGAGTGGTGACAGAGAGGGCATCCGGAAACCCCTTAAATTATCCCTGCCAACTCTGACTCTAACCATTTCGACCCTGCGAAAACTGTTAGACAAAGGCACCAGGAAAAGGAGAAGATATGTCAATTTGACGAGGAACAAATTTCTCCCAATGAGAGAAAGGTTCTTTAATACCGTCACTGTAAAATAGTTGAGTTTGTTAACGGATCTACAACCTCAACTCTGTTTGCAGCGCTTCATCAGTATCAAATGAAGTCCTCGGATGTGTTTTTAAGTTTCGGGAACAAATGAAAATCGAAATGGGTCAAGTCGGTATTATGTGGGAGATGATCGATGACAGTGAATCCTTGGCATCGGACTGTTGCAAAAGTTTATTTATTTCTTAATCAATCTGTAGACAATTTCCAGTTTTCATTCTGTAGTTGTGGTCACGTTATATAGAATTTTTACTTATTTATATATACAGTGTCTTTAACATAACCTGAAAGAGACGGAAACATGGATATATGGATATTAAAACTTTCGTGACAACACTATAATTACATGCTTATCTCCACATTGTCATAGTATTACCACAGTCTAATATATACAATCGCGACACTCACTGCTGTGAAAGTTGTTACCGTTTGACAGTTCAAGTGACACTAGCGCCCCTTTCGGCCAGAAGGCTCGCCTTCCTCTGACGGCAGATCCGACGTAAATATAATGTTTGTTTTTTATTCGTTTTGTACGTAATTTACAAAATAGTTAGTATATTTTTGCGTCGCAAGTGTTAGGAGAACAGCGAGAGACATAAATAATCGTGAAATATAAGTAAACAGAGCACGAACTATTGAATGAAGTGACATAAGCTGCAACATATTCTTGAAGAAATAATTAAGAAGTAGCATACAATCGCACTTATTCCACTAAAAGTAAGAGAATACACATTGTTTATCGCACATATGAAGTATATAGATGCTCTTCCTTGTGTAAAAATGAAGCGACACATCACTTTTCATTACGTTCTGCTTTGCAGGATCCTGCTTCCAAAAACACAATTTCCATCTTGTTCTTTGTGGTATCAGGTTATCTCAATAAAAAGCATGACTGTTTTAAAACTTTGTTACATTCCATTGATACATTTAACGAAAATAAAATTAAATGAATGAGTCAGTCCTAACACTTTAGCAACCCAAATGAGCCAGCTTCATCCTTTTTTTTAATCTTCTCTTACTCCTACATACGAAGTCTTGATTCCTGAATTTAATAAAGTAAACGAGTTTCACTATCACAAACAGTCTTATTAACAGCAGCTTGGTTTCAGCACAGCACCCAGGTGGAAGACTGGGGATGTCCATCAACATGTTCACAAAGAAAGCTCCACAGTTACTTATGTGAGCATATTCATCAAAAGTAGATGTCATCTTAGTCTCACAATGAGTTAAAAATTCTTTGACATCTTCTGTACAAATAAATAGGCTTCCAAAGTTGCCTTCATAACTTTTAAAATGACAATAAACTTTGTCATTTTCATCTAAGTCTTGGCTGCCATCTACAAGTACTGTCCTACATTTATAACAGTCATGAACTGTAAGCAGTTTCTTTAGCACATAACCAGACACGTATCTCATGCTGTTTGCCTCTCCAAGGTCTGTTTGGACTTCCACATTTGGCAGTCTGATCACTGAACTCTTGTCACTGATGTCCAACAGTGGTGAAACAAGTAATTTTGGCGCTGCTTTCATATCCACTATTGCCTGACCCCAGTTGATCCCATGACAATTGTAGGTAGCTACACTGTGTGTGTTCATTAATTTGCTTAAAGCGCAATTATTGAATGCATCACAAAACTGTCGTGGTGATGGGTTGCTACAAAAACCTTATCACGGAGAAAACGTTTTCCAGTGGATCTTGATTAATTTTTTCGTGTTAATAAATATAACTTGATTCCATCCAAAACATCATCAAAAAACATATTCAAAGCGCTTATGTTACCCAGAAGTCCTTTAACACACTTAATCCTAGATGAAAAATCTTTCCCATCAACATCTACAAATGTCCATGACTGTATCCATGGCTTTAGTGTCTTTAATATTTCCAAATGTAGTGCAGTTCCTTAAGGATTCAGTCCCTTTAACACTATATGCATTACATATGTCAAAAATGTCGTTTACTTTTTGGCAAAAATCTGTAGTAGCAGTAGCACATGATAATATGGTGCCACAAGCAACAAGTGTCTCAATGCCTGCTGCTACTGTATGACTCAACACACGAACTGCAGAGCTTACCTTCAGATTTGAAAATGCTGGCAGTTGGACAGCTCTTATAGTGAGCTTGGGGGCCAACTTGTACTTCCTTTCACTTGAGTACAACTGACAAATGTCCTTCCATGAAGCAGTGCCAATCCATCCTTCATCTGTTGTATGGATAATGTTATACCTGAATAAATTATTACGTATGCTTTTTATCAAGTGTGGGGTATCATGAAAAAAGTAGATCTTACTCCCTTCGTGTACTAAGCACGGATTAACTGGTGTGATACCCAGTCTGTGCCTCCACTCCACAAAATTCGGGCCTTGGTCAGTCACACATGTTTTTACAACCAAACCAATCTCTGTGAGTTTTTGACAACTTCAAAAAATATGCGCTTCAGATGGGTGGCTCCTACTGGTCCTTTGGAGAAATAATATACTAATGGCTGTTTAAAATTTGAGAAGATGTCATTAATCATTATAACTAATGCAGTATTGGCAACCACAGATGTACGTATGAAACCCATGTCTTCAAATCCAATAATACGATCCCTAGAGCTGTCATATATCAATTTTTCCATTAGTGACATCTCATCCATAGGCAAATTAACAATTATATCGGTTTCTGGTAACTGGTGCACTTCCTGCTTTAAAAGATGAAATATGTTATTATTTCTCCCACAATTTAATAGTATATCTTTCACATACCTTTGTAAGGTACGTACTGATGGAAGGCTAAAACAGTGTGATAAAAAACTGTATGCCTGAGTACTATAATACAACAAATTAAGTGCAAATAATTTAGTTTCATCTTTCCGTCTCGTACCAAGTTTTCCATTCAGTGGTATACTGATTTAGCTTATCAATAAAACGAGAGCATCTTTTTCCAAGTACTTGGAACCAACACTTTTTAAAATGAGCTTGTCCTTTTGTACTTGTGTCGCGTGACGTTGTGGTTGCAGTTTATTCTTAAGATTGGCACTTTCCTTGTCACGTAGTACTTTTGTACGAAGTCTAATGATTTGCACGTTTTTACATTTCACACGATTTTTCCAGCACAAGAATAATTTCACGTAATCTAAGCGTTTCATCTTAAAAATATATCTATGTTGCAGATTCCGTTGTTAGTGATTTTATATATGTCTCTCGTGTAGGAACACTTGTGGTAGCTGTTTCTTCTGTGTCGGGAGACAGTTTTATTGTTTTAGCAGAAACACTTTCACGTTTGTATGGCAATTTTCTCTTCATCGTCACTAGTTGTGGCTTATTCGGCACGTCAAATAACGTAGGAACTGCATTCCATACCAATGTCTTCTTTTCCGAGCTTAAGAACTGATTTCACTCGAAATGTAACGCACAAAACTTCACGTTATTGTGCAAATAAAGAAAATCTTTTTGCATCAGGTCCTGTCTTATACTATTTATTAACCATTTCTTGCCCCTAAAAAAGAAAAACAAATTCAGTAATTCAATACAGTTTAGAAAATAATCGTAAATAAAGAGCGCTCTAATGTGATGTTTCATACCTCTCGGGGTCCTTAGGAAACCTGAAGAATGACAAATGCGGTGTTCAAATGGTTCAGAGCACTATGGGACTTAACATCTGAGGTCATCAGTCCCCTAGAACTTAGAACTACTTAAACCTAACTAAGCTAAGGACATCACACACATCCATGCCCGAGGCAGGATTCGAACCTGCGACCGTAGCGGTCGCGCGGTTCCAGACTGAAGCGCCTAGAACCGCTTGGCCACACCGGCCGGCAAATGTGGTGGCTTCTTCCTACTATTACTGCAATTGATTGCGCTACATACGCTGCCTTTCGTAAAAAACCATGTTAAGAATGAATATAAACGAAACTGCTTACATTTACTGAACACCGTGTTCAGCAGCGTAGCTTCTCCACCGCTTGGGGCGCTATTGTCGCGGTGTATAACAAAAATCAGCATGAGTGTCGCGACTGTATATATTTGACTGTGGTATTACGCTTTCACCATCACACTTCAGTAAGGTATATCATGCACTGAGTGACCTCTGCCATATTACGCTCTGGCAGCCTCACTTTATAACGGCATGTCTTTCAAGACACCTGAAACGAACAAAAAATTGCAAGCAGCAGCATGATCATTCTTATGTAATAAAACAGTACATGTATTTTATATTTGTGATTGATGGCTTATGGCTATACATTTTACGATGGCCTTCCTGATAGAACAAGATCCTCTCTATTGTTTGGCTTCTAGGTATTGATTTGAACATTATAGGGCAACAGAGACTAAATAACCTTTTACTTGTTTCCGAAAGTATGACTTTTTAGCGCTTTTTTAGACTAAATAACCTTTTACTTTGTGTGCGATATGACTTTTCAGCGCTTTTTATTCCGGGTGGTAATTTATTATATAAGGAAATGAAGAACCACTTAGACATTATTTCCACTAAGTTTTTAGTTGGATCTGTATGAGCATCTCAGATGGGCAGCAAATACTGTCGCTACATCTATGAAGATATCCTCATGCCTCTCTGTCCTTTAGAAGTTTCAGAAGAGATTTCTACACGACGCGAAACGTGAGCTTGCGCAGTGACTGAGTTAAATTTTTCAAAACCTTACTGAGTCGTTTCTCTGGGACTTTTTTTCAGCTGTAAGTGTGGCGTTTCTTCCAGTATATACCTAATTTTCATTTGACATAATCACTACACGTTTCAAAATCTTGACTGCCATCGACCTACAGTGACCATAATCAGAACTAAGAAACAGAGGAGATACAACAAGAAGGCGTATTATATGTTTCGAAATCCACTACACAGGCATAGATACATAATAGTTACTCTTTAAGCCAATGACCCGGTTTAGAATCTAAACCTCTCTCTAATGCCTCATACAGTGAAGACATGTGACGCTACTGCTGGTGAACCGACCGTCGGATGAGGACATCAGGCCAGGTGTCCCCTTGGTGCTACACTGTGCAACAGAATTAAAGGATCACTTTTTCGAAACCCACTAACTGCCTCCCATTGCGACGCATAAGTATTAAATGTGGCTGAAATGAGCGTACAACCTTCGTGTGTAATGATGGAAAGACTATGCGCCCTGCGAATTCACCCTTGGGCTCGACGACGCTTAAAACAGCAAGATGCCCCCATACGCTGTAAGAAGGCCACAGCTCAAAAGTTCTCGTGACGTGGATAGTGGGTTAATGATCCACACTGACACCAAACGTCACCAAAACTCTACCCACCGTCACCTTGAACGTTCCCCTTACCCATATTTCACCCTTTCTTTTGAAGCCTCTGCGATGGAGGACAGACATTCAGCGTCCAATGTTGAAAGCACGCGGTTTTCTTATGAGCTGCCGAGGAAAATAATTCAGACACACCGCCGCACAGAATCACCACAGGCAGTAGCATAAAGGGCGACAATGGAACTCCCCCTTTAGTGGGGCTTTAATTCCTATACATTTCACGGTCGAAAAGACAGCCACAGACTGAGTAGCAGAGAAAATTGTAAGCACACTTTGCTGTTTCGGATCACCTTTAAATTTCGTCGAACGGTTCTTCACGGTCACTGTTGGTGGCAGCTTGTGTCTGAGGGCAAAAATTGCGGTCGCGCTGCACACCAAAAGCGTACGATCACGGGTAGAAGGGATGTAGTCCCATAATGTCCTTAGAGAAGGGCGGAAACGTTCGAGGGTGTCAGCAGAGTCTAGTGTTGTCAAGAACGACTTCTTGCTGCTTATCGTACTGCAAACTGTTCTTTTCCATCCTGAAATGTGAGAGAAGCAACGGCCGAGGGAAAGGCCCTTTATGCCAACCCCTGAGGCGTTTTCTTGCTGATACCGAACGGCGGTGTGTCTGGAATCTTTTCCTCGGCGACTCAGAAGTAAACCGTAAGATTTCAAACCTGGGCGTTGCGTTTCTGACCTGCATCGCAGAGGGTCAAAAGAAGGGGTGATATGTGGGTAAGAGGGACTGCGATGAGCTTCCCATCGTGTAACACATGCACGATGGCGTTGGGTTTAACTTTGGTGAAAGTTGGTTCAAATAAGACATCATTAACCCACTTTGCACGTCACGTGAACTTCTGAGCTGTGGCCTTTTCTTCGCATGTGCCGACATCTTGTTCGAAGTGTCGTCGGTTGTCGTGCCCGAGGGTGCCGTAGGAGGGTGTCACACTTTTGCACCATTACAGGGATGGTTTTCAGACACCTTTGACCCAAATTTTACAAAAATGGTTCAAATGGCTCTGAGCACTATGGGACTCAACTGCTGAGGTCATTAGTCCCCTAGAACGTAGAACTAGTTAAACCTAACTAACCTAAGGACATCACAAACATCCATGCCCGAGGCAGGATTCGAACCTGCGACCGTAGCGGTCTTGCGGCTCCAGACTGCAGCGCCTTTAACCGCACGGCCACTTCGGCCGGCCCAAATTTTACACTCATGCGTAGCAATGGCAGGCAGTTACGGTGTTTTTGGAAAAAGTGATAGTTTAGTTCTTTTGCGCCATGTATTTGAAAGGTACAGGATGTGTGCCAGCACTGGGTTTCTCCGTCTACTTTCTGCCATTATCATACAACACAAACTTGTCAAAAATGCCTCTGAAAACTATGGAACTTAACATCAGAGGTCATCAGTCCCCTAGAACTTACAACTACTTAAACCTAACTAACCTAACGACATCACACAACATTCATGCGCGAGGCAGGATTCGAACCTCTGACCGTAGCAGTCGCGCGGTTCCAGACTGAAGCGCCTAGAACCGCTCGACCACATCGACTGGCCACAAACTTGTCACCACTCTGCCGTGTCGAACGTCACTGTTGTTTTCTCTGGCGCCAACGACCATGTTCCTTGGTTTGTGGCGCCGTAGCCACCAGGGCGCGGCTGATTGCAGAACTTGCGACTGCGGTGAGGGTAGCTAGGGAGTTGTCGGACGGCGGTGGTCAGTCTGCTGCACGCAAAGGTGCACCGAGCGAGGTGGCGCAGTGGTTAGCACACTGGACTCGCATTCGGGAGGACGACGGTTCAATCCCGCGTCCGGCCATCCTGATTTAGGTTTTCCGTGATTTCCCTAAATCGCTCCAGGCAAATGCCGGGATGGTTCCCCTGAAAGGGCACGGCCGACTTCCTTCCCTAATCCGATGAGACCGATGACCTCGCTGTTTGGTCTCTTCCCCCAAAAACCAACCAACCAACCAACGCAAAGGTGCGGCGCGAGCCCCGGCGGCCGCTGCAGCTAGTGGCGGAAAGGGTGTGGGCTGGCGACGGGATGTGTTAACTGGCGCCCTGGCCACACTTGTTTGTTGTCGGTGTCGCCGTGGGATAAGTGAGTACCTGGAGAGACACGAGCAACATGGGGCTGTGAGGCGCCAAGTCCAACAGGGCCACGGAGCTGTTGCTGAGCGAACGCGGATGGGCGACGGTCAGCACAGACTGCAGTCGTGTGGAAAGAAACTTGAGGAGCGGCTGCTGTCTTCTGTGGCCACCCACACAACACTGCAGCGAAGGCAAGGAGCGGCTTCGGCAGATTAGGAGCACCACAATCACCGTGCTTTTGGAGTTAACGTTGATATCTTGGTGACGTTGGTTAAAGTCGACACACTGTGTGAAGATACATTAATTGCTGGAAATTTAGTTCACAATGCTGCGGAAATTTTTGAACGTTCTGTAATGGCTTGCTTGTGGATTGCATGCGGAGCGTGCGATTGTGAATCTTATATCAGTGAGCAATCCTCTGGAGTCAGTACACGCTTGGCGTGCGACTGTTTCTGCGGAAACAGTATTTTTTTGGTGTGAACAGTGATTCTAAATTGGGCTACGTTTTTGTTGTTATAGAGCCAGTTATTAACTGAAAACTTTTATTCTGTGACAGGTACATCATATGTGTAAGTGGATTACTGATCAGTTACACATAAGAATGGGTAGTTGAATATTGTTGCCAGTAGCTGATCGGGTATAATTGGGAGTTAGAAGGCAAGGACTAGTTAGTGATCTTCATACTTCGTGCCTAATCTAGGTAAGTTTAGTATTTACAAGTATAATGAGTTGCTAGTGTCACTATTACAAAGGGCTGAGAGGAACTTACTCTTGTTTGTTGTGTTGTGTATGGTTGCCTACTGCAGGACCAGATAACTTACTCTGTCTTGGGTATTGTCTTTTTAAAGAGCATATTCTGGATTATAATTTGATTTCTGCTAAAGTTTATTCAGGTATAAAGAATTATTTGCTTTGGCTAGAGTGATTTATGTTCTATATATTGATTTTTTTAATGTTAAATAAATGGTTATTAAAATTGAGCCCAGTTCAGTACAATTCCTCATACGTCCACACTATATGCTTACACACAGTACAATAACCTACATTCAAAATATACATTTAACATAAAACTCTCACGCTTCAAGAAGGAAATATGTCATTGTGCAGGGAAAAGAAAAACTTTCCAATTAGGCAGCTGAACCTACGCTGGAGGTCACCAAGTCAACCATGCTATACGATTTTACATATATCTGTCACATAAATGCAGTAAGTGAGGACCATAACGATACATAACACTTCATCATCCTGAAGAGAATACAAATACGAATGTTTTACATGTGGCCCATTTTCATGCTTCAGAGTTGTTGGTGTTTAATCCCATGCATGATACCTTGGTACAACTGGCTGGTTGAGTGCGTGAACCAAATGTTTGTCTCCTGTACAGAAGGATTGCTATCACAACGACACAGTTACCTGTAGACTAGAATTAACCTATCCCACGACGGGGTGCAGCGACGAAGATTAAGAAACTGGCAATTGTTTTGGAAAACGATAGGCCTGGCTGCGCTCCACTGCGGTGGGGAATCGTTTAGGCGGCAGCTAGCAGGGGCACCGCCTTATCTGCCCCTTGTTTTGCTGACAGCGGAATGAAGTATCGACCGAGCGAGCGGAACCCGCTTCTCTGGGCGGTCTCCCCCCCCCCCCCCCCGCCTCACCCCGCCCTGTCCAGCTCTGCCGGACTCTGCACGGCCGGCCATTATCAGTTAATTGGCGGGGAGTCGTTAAGCCTGTCCACGGGGCGCGCGCCAGATACGCTGCCCTGGGTGGCAGCCAGCCGGCCCCACGGGGCTCCCGAGTCTCACACTGGCTGGCCTCAGAGAGATCCCACCAAGTTGTGGCCCGAGGTCTAGGACGTGCAACTGCGCAGTCACTCGCTAGCTGCGACAACCATCACACTAGTGGTCTCAAGATGTCCTACTAAGGCGTGCTCTATTTAAAAGAGGCAACATACGTAACTGAAGGTTTACTTAAGCCAATTGCCCAAAGAAGACAGAACCACATCAGGTGGACACTTCGAGTAAGAAGTAACGCAACGACAGCGGCCAACAAGGGCTAACCCTGTTAGTCATCGAAATCTGCATCTAACGTGCTTGTAAGACTCGTACACAGACGATCTATGTATGACTTGTCAAAAAGTAATAGAAAATGAAGTTCACAGTTCTCTCCTAGACAAGTCCAATATTATGGTATCAGAAAATGTGCTGCTAACTGGTTTTCATCCTGCATCACTGAAAAGACGCAGAGTGTTGTGTTGAGGAACGCAGAGAGTGCACACAATGAAACAATCTCCCGAGATTAGTCGATTCAGGTGTACCATAGGATCGATACTGAGACCACATTTGTTCTCATTACATACGAAGCTTGTCCAGAAAGTAAGTTCCAATCGGTCGCTAAATGGAAACCACAGTGAAAATCAGAAAAATTTTATTTGCAGGAGTTAGCTACACTTTCCAGATACTTCTCTACATAGTTGCCACTCCAACCCCGGCATTTGGCGGAGCGCTATACCAAATTTCCAACATCGTCGTCATAGAAGGCAGCCGCCTGTGCTTTCTGATAATTCTCTATGCTGGTAGCCTGCACCCAAGTGTTGTCTTCGTATCCAGCGTTTCACGTGAACAGAAATGATTCTCAGGGCTTGCCAATTAGGGCTGTGTTGTGGGTGGTCGAACTCTTTCCATCGAAAAGGGTGCAGGAGTGTCTTCACTGCCCCTGCAGAGTGTGGCTGAGAATTGCCATGAAGAAGGAACTGCGTGACAGTTGTGTTAGGTGGGCTGCATTCATTAAGGCGAAGCCTCTCAATGGGCCCTCCTACTTGCAGGGAGACATGGTTGTTCTAGGCACCTTTACTCGCTCACAGCGTGCTCACAACTGAAAATAGCGCCTTGATGCGATCGACGGTAGTACTAGAGACCGTACCCAATACATCTGTACAAAATTTCATCGGGTTTTCACTGTGACGTCCATTTCGCGACCGATCGGAGCTTACTTTCTGGACAGCCCTCGTATAAATTAAATGCCACCGAAGATCCAAGAACCTAAAATAATTGTTTTTGTGACACTACAAGTATTATTATCAAGCGAAATGGAGAAAATTCTTTCTTGAAAACCAGTAACTGGGTCTGTTACAGAACTAGATAAAACGTAATAAAGTAATTCTGTAGTGCTTAGCGCCTGATCACATCGTCAGGAGTAATGCATGGACGTAAATCAACAAACGCTACAGAATATTCTAAAACCTTAGGTGTTAATGTTGAGAAGAGCCTCAAGTTGAACTTACATCTTACAGACATTCTCAGACAGCTAAGCTCTGCAATATTAGTGATATGGGTAATGACAACTGTTGGAAATGAAATTACTGAAATGTTCTTTTACTATTTCATTAACTGATGTATTATTTACCCTGTTTTGAAGTACCTTGTAATTGAGAAAAAGTATTTATTGGCCAGAATCGTGTATGAAGGGTAATAAGATGTGCCCACTCTAGAACCTCTTGTGGGCAGTACGTCAACAGTTGGAGACACTGTCAAAAGCTTCACAGTACATTTCCGGTCGTATGAAGTTTGTTGTCAACAATAAATTACATTTTGAAAGCAATGGTAACATTCATGAGTATAATACTAGAAAGGAGGAGAGGGAGGGGGGACGAGACTCGGGGGGGGGGACTGAGGGAGAGGAAGAAGAAGGAGGGAGGAAGTACAAAGAAAAGGGAGAGGGAAGGAGAGTCAGGGAGGAGAAGGAGAGGGAAAGACAGTCAGGGAGGGGGAAAGAGGGAGAGGGAAGAGGAGTCAAGGAGGGAAATGGTGTAGAGGGAGAGGGAGAGGGAGGGGGGGGAGAGGGAGAGGGAGGGGGAGGGGAAGAAGGAGTCGGAGCGGGAACAAGAGTCAGTGAGGGTGAACGAGGGAGAGGGAAATGGAAAGAGAGAAGGATGAAAGTCAGGGAGGGAGGGAGGCAGAATGAGGGAGCGAGAGATGGAAGAAGAGTCAGCGAGGAAGAATGAGGAAGAAAGAGAGAGAGAGAGAGAGAGAGAGAGAGAGAGAGAGAGAGACTGATGAGCTTAGAGGAAGAGGTCGAGGGAGAAAGAGTGATGACAGCTACGTATAACTCACTGAATTCTGAAGTCAACTTACAGTAGCCATATAAAAGGTCAGCATGAAGTCATATTAATCACTGATGAAAATACTTTAATTACAAAAATAGCTCATTCCACAATAGAACGGGGGGTCGCAAAAGAAATCCAGTATTACGCATTAGGGTATTCTCTGGTGGGAGTTGGTGGGTCAGGGAGAATCGAAAGAATTTCGTTGGCAGCAGAAACCTGTATATACTTTCTGAAATTTTATCCTGGTAACTCGTGCTCACCTTAGGTAGGTGCTGGGTGGTAAGCATTGTTATCATTGACTGTGATGCACGATGCATAGATGTTACACACCTCGCTGTTGCTACACTTAATCAGCCTCACAGCTGGGAGACCTTGTGAAGTGTGCATACGCAGGTGCCAGCAGTGCTAGGTCAGTTTCATCCATGGTCAGGCTTGATGTGAGTCGATAGAGCCATCCAGGTACGAACCCCAGACCAGCGTCTGGCTGGTGGTTTCTGATATTGGCCAGCACACAGTGAATCGGTGGCTCGGAGTGTCTCAGTTCAACCCTCGGTTCATCAATGCTGCAGCTGGACCCCCTGGCAGAGGGACCTGTCAGAATAACTGAGAATAACTGTTTAGTGATGGTGGTCTCACGTCCAGTCCTACACCGCACTGGACGCTGACTCCATGTCTCGAAGATTTGATGCTCAACCTGGGCGTAGAGCCAGAACGAATGTCACGCGCAGCGCATGCTGTAGCAGCTGTGATTTAGGTAACTCGCTGGCCACCGAATGAGGCGCCTAAGTTGGTGCCCTTCTGTAACGCTGCGGCGCAGTATTACAGGAAATGGGTTTTACAGCATCGAGGCATCTCGCCTTCTGCTCGTGTCATTATATATGAAACAGGCAAAAAACTCAATAAATAACTAACTTCGGAACAATGATGGATGCGACCTCTACATCTACGTCTTGGTCATTACATGACATACAAAAATGGTTCAAATGGCTCTGAGCACTATGGGACTTAACATCTATGGTCATCAGTCCCCTAGAACTTAGAACTACTTAAACCTAACTAACCTAAGGACATCACACAACACCCAATCATCATGAGGCAGAGAAAATCCCTAACCCCGCCGGGAATCGAACCCGGGAACCACGGCGTGGGAAGCGAGAACGCTACCACACGACCACGAGCTGCGGACTTCATGACATACACTGCTGTACAAAGTGTATGTGAAAAGGAGAAATATCTTGCATGTAGCAACAAGTTACCTACCCCCATGAACCATGGACCTTGCCGTTGGTGCGGAGGCTTGCGTGCTTCAGCGATACAAATGGCCGTACCGTAGGTGTAACCACAACGGAGGGGTATCTGTTGAGAGGCCAGACAAACGTGTGGTTCTTGAAGAGGGGCAGCAGCCTTTTCAGTAGTTGCAGGGTTAACAGTCTGGATGATTGACTGATCTGGCCTTGCAACACTAACCAAAACGGCCTTGCTGTGCTGGTACTACGAACGGCTGAAAGCAAGGGGAAACTACAACCGTAATTTTTCCCGAGGGCATGCAGCTTTACTACATGGTTAAATGATGATGGCGTCCGCTTGGGTAAAATATTCCGGAGGTAAAATAGTCCCCAATTCGGATCTCCGGGCGTGGACTACTCAGGAGGACGTCGTTATCAGGAGAAAGAAAACTGGCGTTCTACGGATCGGAGCGTGGAATGTCAGATCCCTTAATCGGGCAGGTAGGTTAGAAAATTTAAAAAGGGAAATGAATAGGTTGAAGTTAGATACAGTGGGAATTAGTGAAGTTCGGTGGCAGGAAGAAAAATACTTTTGGTCAGGTGAATACAGGGTAATAAATACAAAATCAAATAAGGGTAATGCAGGAGTAGGTTTAATAATGAATAAAAAAAATAGGAGTGCGGGTAAGCTACTACAAACAGCACAGTGAACGCATTATTGTGGCCAAGATAGACACGGATCCCATGCCTACAACAGTAGTACAAGTTTATATGCCAACTAGCTTTGCAGACGATGAAGAAATTGATGAAATGTATGATGAGATAAAAGAAATTATTCAGGTAGTGAAGGGAGACGACAATTTAATAGTCGTGGGTGACTGGAATTCGAGAGTAGGAAAAGAGAGAGAAGGAAACATAGTGGGAGAATATGGATTGGGGGAGAGAAATGAAAGAGGAAGCCGTCTGGTAGAATTTTGCACAGAGCATAACTTAATTATATCTAACACTTGGTTCAATAATCATAAAAGAAAGTTGTATACATGGAAGAATCCTGGAGATACTAGAAGGTATCAGATAGATTATATAATGGTAAGACAGTGATTTAGGAACCAGGTTTTAAATTGTAAGACATTTCCAGGGGCAGATGTGGACTCTGACCACAATCTATTGGTTATAAACTGAAGATTAAAACTGAAGAAACTGCAAAAAGGTGGGAATTTAAGGAGATGGGACCTGGATAAACTGACTAAACCAGAGGTTATACAGAGTTTCAGGGAGAGCATAAGGGAACGACAGGAATGGGGGAAAGAAATACAGTAGAAGAAGAATGGGTAGCTCTGCGGGATGAAGTAGTTAAGGCAGCAGAGCATCAAGTAGGTAAAAGGACTAGGGCTAGTAGAAATCCTTGGGTAACAGAATAAATATTGAATTTAATTGATTAAAGGAGAAAATATAAAAACGCACTAAATGAAGCAGGCAAAAGGGAATACAAACGTCTCAAAAATGAGATCGACAGGAAGTGCAAAATGGCTCAGCAGGGATGGCTAGACGACAAATGTAAGGATGTAGAGGCTTATCTTACGAGGGGTAGGATAGATACTGCCTACAGGAAAATTAAAGAGACCTTTGGAGAAAAGAGAGCCACTTGAATGAATATCAAGAGCTCAGATGGAAACCCAGTTCTACGCAAAGATGTACACACTTCAGTGTATTGATTCTCTTTGCTCTGTTTGGGACAGGCCTCCCACAAACATGTCACAAACTTACCGACCTGATGTTTTCCTCATTGCCGTACCGCACTACTAAATGGATTACGCCTGTCAGTATAGAGGAACTGTTTTCCATCCACTAGCCCACACTTCAACACTTGTTCTGGTGCCCAGGTGAAAATAAGCATGAATGGCATACTCTTGCGACATGTACTTTACGATACTAACCAACCTAAAAACATACGACTTCTGAAGGCTATACCAGTTAGTCTGCAAAAATGTAAACACTGATGCAATGTTGTTCAGAACACCGTCCTCTGTCACCAACGGAAATATCTGCACTTACGCTCGTTACAACCTGTATACTATCACAGCCAGCTGCTGTAGCTGGTGACGAATACGTTACGGTATGACACAGCGTCTCCAGTCACCTGCTCCTCCTGTTGTACGGAATCATGATATGATGATGATTATTACAAATAAAACCGCGTACATTCCGTACAGAGAAAATAAATTACGGTTAGGACAGCTAGTTTTTATCTTCCTTTGTGTTTATAGGGTTACCATATTGTTTGCGTATGTTATAGTTAGACACTAGCTTTGAGAGATGAACTAGTGAAGGCAGCAGAGGACCTAGTGGGTAAAAAGACGAGGGCTAGTAGAAATCCTTGGGTAACAGAAGAAATATTGAATTTAATTGATGAAAGGAGAATATATATATAATCGCAATAAATGAAGCAGGCAGAAAGGAATACAAACGTCTCAAAAATAAGATCGACAGGAAGTGCAATATGGCTAAGCAGGGATGGCTAGAGGACAAATGTAAGGATGTAGAGGCTTATCTCACTAGGGGTAAGATAGATACTGCCTACAGGAAAATTAAAGAGAGCTTTGGAGAAATGAGAACCACTTGTATGAATATCAAAAGCTTAGATGGAGACCCAGTTCTAAGCAAAGAAGGGAAAGCAGAAATGAGGAGGGAGTATATAGAGGGTCTATACAAGGGAATGTACTTGAGGACAATATTATGGAAATGGAAGAGGATATAGATGAAGATGAAATGGGAGATAGGACACTGCGTGAAGAGAATGACAGAGCACTGAAAGACCTGAGTCGAAACAAGGCCCCGGGAGTAGACAACATTCCATTGAAACTACTGACGGGCTTGGGAGAGCCAGTCCTGACAAAACTCTACCATCTGGTGAGCAAGATGTATGAGACAGACGAAATACCCTCAGACTTCAAGAAGAATATAAAAATTCCAATCCCAAAGAAAGCAGGTGTTGACAGATGTGAAAATTACCGAACTATCAGTTTAATAAGTCACAGCTGCAAAATAATAACGCAAATTCTTTACAGACAAATGGAAAAACTGGTAGAAGCCGACCTCGGCGAAGATCAGTTTGGATTCCGCGGAAATGTTGGAACACGTGAGGCAATACTGACCCTACGACTTATCTTAGAAAACGGATTAAGGAAAGGCAAACCTACATTTCTAGCATTTGTAGACTTAGAGAACGCTTTTGACAATGTTGACTGGAATACTCTCCTTCAAATTCTAAAGGTGGCAGGGGTAAAATACAGGGACCGAAACGCTATTTACAATTTGTACAGAAACCAGAAGGCAGTTATGAGAGTCGAGGGGCATGAAAGAGAAGCAGCTGTTGGGAAGGGAGTGAGACAGGGTTGTAGCCTGTCCCCGATGTTATTCAATCTGTATATTGAGCAAGCAGTGAAGGAAACAAAAGAAAAATTCGGAGTAGGTATTGAAGTCCATGGAGAAGAAATAAAAACGTTGAGGTTCGCCGATGACATTGTAATTCTACCAGAGACAGCAAAGGACTTGGAAGAGCAGCTGAACGGAATGGACAGAGTCTTGAAAGGAGGATACAAGATGAACATCAAAAAAAGCGAAACGAGGATAATGGAATGCAGTCGAATTAAGTCGGTTGATGCTGAAGGAATTAGATTTGGAAATGAGACGCTTAAAGTAGTAAAGGAGTTTTGCTATTTGGGGAGCAAAATAACTGATGATGGTCGAAGTAGAGAGGATATCAAATGTAGACTGGCAATGGGAAGGAAAGCGCTTCTGAAGAAGAGAAATTTGTTAACATCGAGTATTGATTTAGGTGTCAGTAAGTCGTTTCTGAAAGTATTTGTATGGAGTGTAGCCATGTATGGAAGTGAAACATGGACGATAAATAGTTTGGACAAGAAGAGAATAGAAGCTTTCGAAATGTGGTGCTACAGACGAATGCTGAAGATTAGATGGGTAGATGACATAACTAATGAGGAGGTATTGAACAGAATTGGGGAGAAGAGAAGTTTGTGGCACAACTTGACAAGAAGAAGAGACCGGTTGGTAGTACATGTTCTGAGGCATCAAGGGATCACAAATTTAGCATTGGAGGGCAGCGTGGAGGGTAAGAATCGTAGAGGGAGACCAAGAGATGAATACATTAAGCAATTCAGAAGGATGTAGGTTGCAGTAAGTACTGGGAGATGAAGAAGCTTGCACAGGATAGAGTAGCATGGAGAGCTGCATCAAACCAGTCTCAGGACTGAAGACAACAACAACAACAAGTAACAAATTAATTGTTAAAAAGTTTTTCGGAAAGTATTCGTGTGGAGTGTAAAACGTAGTTGATAAACACTATACACAAGAAGTGGAGAGATGATTACTACATGTGGTGCTACAAAATAGTGTTAAAGATTAGATAGGTACATGAGATAATGAAGACGTACTGAACAGAGCTAGGGAGAGATGAAATCTGTACGCCACTTTAGCTAAAAGGGTGGATTTGTTGATAGGGAATATCCTGAGGCATCGAGGAGCAGTCAACTTGGTTGTGAAGGAAAGAACTTGAGTGTTAAATTTATAGATGGAGACCAAGGTTTGACAACAGTAAGTAGTTTCTAGAGGACGTAATCTACAGTGGCCTTGCACAGGGTAAATAGCACTAACAAACAGTTGCACCAAACCAGTAAATGAAATGAAATGATCGTATGCCACTAATGGCCGGGAGGTCCCACCAGTGGAAGTTCCGCTACCGAGTTGCAAGTCAATTCTGTCTACTCCACAATGGGTGACTTGCGTATCGATGAAGATGAAATGACGATGAAAACATCACAACACCCAGTCCCCGAGCGGAGCAAAAACACCGACCCAGCCGTGAATCGAACGCGGACCCGCTGAATGGCTCTCAGACGCGCTGACCACTCAACTAAGGAGACGGACACCAATCCTGACTTCGGACTGAAGATTTTAACAACTAAGTTTTCTAAGAGGATTTCCTGAACTTTCTGGGTGGTTCTCTCCACGTTGGACATTATCTATCTTACATCGGCCCCCACGACAATTGTTGAGCATTTCTGGGACAGTGTCGTGCCGACTGAGCTAACCTGTGGACTCTCATTTGTTACTCGAACTTTGTGAGTGTCCTAGACTCATTAGCAATACGCTAGATCTTGTCGAACGAGGATTTTGTAAGCGACTTCTTTCGTGCGTGAATTACACTCCCTTGAATTCTAGTGTTGCTATGACATACTTCGAGATGACACCCTTCGAGATGGTCAAATCACTGCTCGAACGAAGCTTGCGAGGTGGAGCAAATTTCTTTTTTTTTCTGGATTTTATACAAGTGTTTTCTTATATACACTACTTGCCATTAAAATTGCTACACCAAGAAGAAATGCAGATTATGAACAGGTATTCATTGGACAGATATATTATACTAGAACTGACATGTGATTACATTTTCACGCAATTTGGGTGCATAGATCCCGAAAAATCTGGCCGTAATAATGGCCTTGATACGCCTGGGCATTGAGTCAAACAGAGCTTGGATGGCGTGTACGGGTACAGCTGCCCATGCAGCTTCAACACGATACCACCCACAGTCCATCAAGAGTAGTGACTGGCGTATTGTGACGAGCCAGTTGCTCGGCCACCATTGACCAGACATTTGCAGTTGGTGAGAGATCTGGAGAATGTGCTGGCCAGGGCAGCAATCGAACATTTTCTGTATCCAGAAAGGCCCGTACAGCACCTGCAAGATACGGTCGTGCATTATCCTGCTGAAATGTAGGATTCCACAGGGATCGCATGAAGGGTACAGCCACAGGTCGTAACACATCTGAAATGTAACGTCCACTGTTCAAAGTGCCGTCAATGCGAACAAGACACCCTATACCACCACGCCAGCATGATGATGACGAATACACGCTTCCAATGTGCGTCAACCGCGATGTCGCCAAACACGGATGCGACCATCTATATGTTGTAAACAAAACCTGGATTCATCCGGAAAAATGACGTTTTGCCATTGGTGCACTCAGGTTCGTCGTTGAGTACACCATCGCAAGACGCTCCTGTCTGTGATGCAGCGTCAAGAGTAACTGCCGCCATGGACTCCGAGCTGATAGTCCATGTTGCTCCAAACGTCGTCGAACTGTTTGTGCAGATGGTTGTTGTCTTGCAAACGTCCCCATCTGTTGACTCAGGGATCGAGACGTGGCTGCACGATCCGTTACAGCCATGCGGATAAGATGCCTGTCATCTCGACTGGTAGTGATACGAGGCCGTTGGGATCCAGCACGGCGTTCCGTATTACCTTCCCGAACCCACCGATTCCATATTCTGCTATCAGTTATTGGATCTCGACCAACGCGAGCAGCAATGTCGCGATACGATAAACCGCAATCGCGATAGGCTACAATCCGACCTTTATCAAAGTCGGAAATGTGATGGTACGCATTTCTCCTCCTTACACGAGGCTTCACAAGAACGTATCACCAAGCAACGCCGGTCAACTGCTGTTTGTGTATGAGAAATCGGTTGGAAACTTTCCTTATATCAGCACGTTGTAGGTGGCACCACCGGCGCAAACTTGTGTGAATGCTCTGAAAAGCTAATCATTTGCATATCACAGCATCTTCTTCCTGTCGGTTAAATTTCGCGTCTGTAGCACGCTATCTTCGTGGTGCATCAATTGTAATGGCCAGTAGTGTATGTTAAGAAGATAACATGAACGCTTGGAACAGGGTATTAATAATTTGTGTCTATAATATCGACTCCGGTTTCCTGATAGATTTCTAGAAAGTGTAACTGGTTGGGGGTTTTCTTGCTTATAGAATATGAATTACGCAGCTGCGTAGCCACTGAAATCAGCCTCCTCGTGGAATTACATCGAAATATGGATAATTTTAAATAATCGTTGCACCTTAAATCACCCTGAATAACAGCTCCTAGAAATGTGAAGGCACTGACATCAATAATCGCACAATCAAGTGATGCAGGATGTTCTCGTTTATTTACACTGATCACATTAGATTCAACTGCTAATAAGAAACGTCCTGCGATTCCTTTTGTCCCAGGAGAACGGCAGATGAACAAAGGCGATGATCACTCTTCGGGCTAGACAATGACTGACATGTGAACAGTGAAGCACTCCACTGTTCTTAGATACGCTATCTGTGGCCTGTGTATCACATTCACCGGGTTGTAAGATGGCTTTGTGTTGGCAGACGGCAGCTGGCGGGTTGCCGATTACGCAGAGCTGCCTCTCGAAATCAGTGACACGCAGTCTGTGGGGATTTTCTTATTCTCTTTGATGTTGAGTCCACAGATCCAAAGAAGTTTCTGAATAAGTTCACAGTGCCTACTATTGTTCACTTTTATTTTATTTTATTTGGCTAGAGATAACCGAGAACGGAGGAAGAGTTGGGTCATTATATTTTCATGTTCACGTAAATTGACTGGCAAAATATAACGCTGGTTCAAGAACACAAAGGTGAACGCCTGCTTCAAAATACATACCATCTCTAAGCGATTTTTGAATCATACACATCGTAAAGCTTAGCCATATTCAGATTCAGGCATTTACAAATCTAGAAGTGGAGATTGTTTAGTTTTTACAGGGTGGTAAAACCGGTAGCCAGGGAATGTTCTATAATCGACGACTTGCTCACTGCTGTAAGCCTTTCAAGAAACACTAGTATACTCGTAAAACAAGGGCGTTCCAACTACATGATATTTAACTGAAACAAGCTTCATCAGTTAATGCACGGAGAAGCAGTTTTACATTGCTCTCTGTACAGTGCTCGTACAAGCTTTCTTTCTTGCTAATGTAATTTCATCATTCGATTAGAGCCGTCCTACTATCTCTGATACTACATTGTATATTTATGTACTTATGTACTGCGCGGCCACTCCACTCCAAAAAAATCAAATGGCTCTGAGCACTATGGGACTTAACGTCTGAGGACATCAGTTCCCTAGAACTTAGAACTACTTAAACCCTGACTAACCTAAGGACATCACACACATCCATGCCAGAGGCAGGATTCGAGCCTGCGGCCGTAGCGGTCGCGCGGTTCCATACTTAAGCACCTAGAACCGCTTGGCCACATCTGCCGGCGGCTATATTACACATCCAGATACATGTAATACTTTCCTATACATATTGCAAATTATTTCCACCACACTCATTGTATTACATTCTTATTTTTCTTTTTCTTTGACATCCGCATGTATAAATTATATTCTAATGAGTTAGGCAGAAACAAATTGTATAGAACCATTTTAACAACTTTTAAGCACTCAATTCGCTGTAACCTTAGAGAAATTTTTATATTGTGTACTTTATATTATTTTTTTAAAAAGCTTTAAGAACTGTATCCCAATAACATTGTAATACTGAGAAGTGTTCGATGATAGATTCAGAAGCATCTGACCCACCTTACATTTCAAGGCGGGTTACTTTGTATTGGTAATGAAATAAATACATAATGATGGCAGATGATGTTGTCATTTACCATCTTGCAAAGTCATCACCTGACCAAAACAAATTGCAAAATGATTTTAATATGATATCTGTATGGTGCGAAAAGTGGCAACTGACCCTGAATAAAGAAATGTGTGAAGTTATTCACATGAGTACTAAAAGAAATCCGTTAAATTACTGAAGGCTGTAAATTCAGCTAAATACTTAGCAATTACAATTACAAATAACCTAAATTGGAATGATCACATAGAAAATGTTGTGGGTAGAGCAAACCAAAGACTGTGATTCATTGGCAGAACACTTAGAAGGTGCAGCAGGTCTACTAGAAAGACTGCTGACACCACGCTTATCTGCCCTGTTCTCGAGTACTGCTGTGCGGTTTGGGATCCGTATCACGTGGGACTGACGGATTACATCGAAAAAGTTCAAAGAAGGGCAACTCGTTTTGTATTATCGTGAAATAGGGGAGATAATGCCACATACATGATACTTCAATTGGAGTTGCCATAATTAAAACTAAGGCGTTTCTCACTGCGACGGGATCTTCTCATGAGATTTCAATCAGCAGTTCTCCCCTCCGATTGCGAAAAAATTCTGTTGGCACCCAGCTACTTAGGGGGAAATGATCATCACGATAAAGCAAGAGAAATCAGGGCACGCACAGAAAAAATTAAGTGCTCGTTTTTCCCGCACGCCTTTCGAGGCTTGAAGGTGGTTCATTAAACCCTTTGCCAGGTACTTGTAATGTTGTTGCATTAATTTGTTCTGAAATCGGTGCTAATATTCAAGACCATAAAAGTGGGTTAAAAGCTGTGAGCTATCTGAGGAAGTTAACCTTGCATTACTGCACAACTGTTTCACCAGGTATCCAGTTTAGCTTACCAAATTCCCAACCAGACTAACATTAATTAAATCTATTATTACTCATGTTATGATAACCGGTGATATATATATATAAAGACAATTTAAATAAAAAGAAATAAATCAGTTTATATTTGGACATTTATTTTAACATTGATCATTGTTCCGTTAAAATTTCAGCATATCAAACTTGATTCATAACTAAACTGGTGCCTTATTTAGGATTGTGAAAATGTGTTTGTAATCTTACGGAACACATCAAATAGGCAGCCAAGATTGGGAGACTACATACAACACTGCATTCATAAAATAACACACAAAGAACGTTGAAACATATCCAGGAGAAAATTAACCGCAACCAACCGATTCTATTTTCACCCAAAGAAGTAACGTTCGTAGCACAATCCTGTCCGTCATGAAATTACCACACACTGGTATACTAAATGCATACTAACTCTCTGTGAAAAGTTCCCGAAAAGAATAGCTGAGGGCTACTTTGATGCTTACACCACATTCTTCACGTGGTCAACTTGGTTTACACAAAGAGTGTAACTCCATGATAATTTTGATAATTAAAATAAATTACATCGAAACGCAATTTACAAAAGAAAAACCTCGAACTGGTTACTATCGTCTTACTATTAACCTGATGGGTCAGACAATTGTATAAGCACGTGGTACTGGTCTCACAAAGTACACCCCACATGGGTTGAACATAAAGAAAAGTTGCTATATTGAAAAATATTGTCAAGACGAGACGTTATAATCTCACGCACATTCGCATTTAAGATTGATGATCTTAGAGTACTGATCAACGCTTGGTTGCACTTTACTCACAAAGTAGTGACAAAGCAACTACCGGAAGATATTCTGAACTTCACACTCGAATTACACTGCGTTGCAATTTAAGATAACATTAGATATTTTAGAGCTAAACCTGAAATAAAGGTGATTAAATTTTCAGTTAGGCTGAACTTAAGAAATCAATTGTCCTACGGACTTAGCAGACACGCGCTTAGCCGGAGATCTTACCACTTCAGACGCTCGCCGTGGACAAACTGCCATGGGTCCCTCCTGAGGGTTGCCTCACAAATACAAACGGAAGTGACCAGAGAGGCAGCTTCCTATACCAACATGACAAGGGACGGACAGGGCCATACTAAGAATAGAAACCTCTCTGCTTTTAGAAAGCGTTGCTACCTGTTCCGACGTTGGTCCTACTGTTCTCTAGCAGACAGGCTTGTCTGCTACCATCAAGCATGCAACCAGAAATACATTTGCTCGTTCATCCTCTCACACAGACGGGAAGGGGGATGACAGTATCTTATCATATACAGTATATAAAAGAAAGCGGATGTAGGTTCCGTATGAGACTGTGTGACATGAATTACATATAAACTGTGTTTTAAAGTATAGTAGTGTGACAGATCGTTCTTGTTTATGTGTAAAAGTAACACGTTTCACTGCTAAGTCTTCTCCCAGATAGTCAGACACACCACAGTAAATTTAGAAGAGGAATTTATGCCGTAAATGACAACAGATTTAAGAAATTAACATGAAAGGAATCCAACAGAGACCTTTCATACTTTATTGTGAATAGCAGAGTAATTACGTAGATTAAGATGTATTTTAGGTCATTCGCTATTATTTATTTTAATAATAGTAATAATAATCACTGTTTCCATCACCACCAAAAGTTTAAACTTTTTAAATAGACCGTGTTTCAAGAACTGTTATCCCTAGTCTTGCGACCTCCAGCGCTTAACATTATTTCTGGAACCTGGAAGACCTTGAACTGGCTAAAAAGAGCAAATATCGTGACTTAAAATTTTCCGTAAAATTTTACACTGACTCGCAGTGGTTTTATACTTGTTTTATCTTACACAGTACCTCATTGCACAGCCACCAGCACCGTACGTCCCCAGCGACGGAGGCTGCCACCATGACTGCAGGGAGGACACATGCCACATCGCAGTGACCATCCATCTCGTTCGGTAGATGTTCTGCTACATGTTCCGGTGGGCAGCCTCGGGGTCCAGACAGGCTGTAACTGCTAGCACTTCCCAGCGCCATCATCTTACCACATGAAGTTCGACTCATGTCTTCGCCGTAATCTTCTATTGTGCCTATATTTATTTTTGTAGGGTGAACGTTAATAAAACCGATAAATTGCAGGGAGGGATTCCTCACAGGAAACGGAGGAAGGAAAGGTCCTGTGAACAAGTGTCTGGAAGTGCATTGTTGCCACGGCAGATGGCGCTATTGAATGACAGTTCATCTGATCACGTGTCGCTTCTTCCGTTATTTGTGGCAGGTGAAAGGGATAGTAGCGGTCGTCATGCAGGATACACAAAATCATACATTTGTTTACACCATGTTGGTGGGTCACTTGCCTGGAGCTTGTACTACGGTTCCTCCAAGTATGGTGCACGCACAGTTGCCGCTTCCGTGCATATTTGTCTGTCTGAAAGGATCCATGGTCACATAAACACCCAAAAAGGGCTTAAAATGTTTTGTGGTGTTGTTGTTGTCGTCTGTGAGGGAACTTGTTTTGGTATAGCCGTGCTCTCTCTCGATCGTTTCCTTGTGCTTGGCCATATACAGGCTCCAACTCAGCTTGTTCGCGACATGAACACTGGACCATTCTGCTGCTTACAGTACGCCGTGCCCATCACACAGCCTGGATCACGCAAGGAACACGCGGCACGTGATCGGAGGAACAGTCACTCGTAAGCGCCATCTACCGTGGCAACGATGCATTTCCGGCAACAAACTCGTAGGATCTTTTTTCCTCCATTTACAGTCAGGAACCTATCCCTGTAGTTTGTGTGTTTTATTGATGCTCACCCTGAATAATTAACGGCATATGGTGACGCAGGTATTCTCTCCTCTTTCGTCCGAAGTTAAATCTTAAGGTCTCTTCTGGATACTTTGTATTTATTTTGTTTATCTCGCGCCACAATGATTCGCCCGTATGAAGCTGCCCACTGTTTCTTCCGCTGTTTCAAGTCTTTCGGACCCGGCGCTGTCTCTGAGATGAGTATAGTGCCGGAGAACAAGCTGCGACGATCCAGCTTCTGCATAGTCACAGCTAACTTTAAAACGTCGCTCTGTTTTGTTGAGATATGTGGGTAAAGCTCATGTCCTATAACAAAGTGGATCATACATCTACAGGACTCTATTACAAGACCTTCTCTCACTCTCACAAAGAATGCATAGCCTTGCCGTCCTATTGTGCCTACGTCTCAGTCCTCTTGTCAGTATCGCATCATGCATGAAGCGATTTCTTTCTTGGAGTTTGTATTTTCCTCTGATATCTTAGTCACTTTTCCTGAGTCTCTGCCGTCCACGGTGGCCGAGCGGTTCTAGGCGCTTCAGTCCGGAACCGCGTGACTGCTACGGTCGCAGGTTCGAATGCTGCCTCGGGCATGGATATGTGTGATGTCCTTAGGTTAGTTAGGTTTAAGTAGTTCTAAGTTCTAGGGGACTGATGACCTCAGGTGTTAAGTCCCATATTGCTCAGAGCCATTTGAACCTCTTGGTCCTGAGTCTCTTCTTCGTAGCCAGTATTGCGCTCCCTTTTTGCTAATTAGCTGGTTTAAGGGGCATAATCATAATGTTACGAAAAGAGCTCACGCAGACTTTTTCTTGTGTGCACCCGTAACTCTTAATAGTATTCTCCCTGCACTCTGCGTAGGGCCTGACGAGGTTTAAGTCGTCTATTCCTAAGCGCCCAAACACTAGCAGCACAACGTACTGTGGCGCCAAGTATAGTGTCGTGTCCACGGAGGCATTGCTTACTTCCAATACAGACCGTGGTTCGCTTGGAACGGGGAAAGATGCCCCGATACCTGTTGCACGAGTGTTGCGCGCGTCGGGTTACAGCTGGCCTTCTATTCCTGGCATGTTATCACAGATGGCGGCGGCGGTCTGGCAACAAACACACCACCCGCCACCGCCAGCAGGTGACCGCAGGTACGAGTGGCCCCGGAGGGTATTTCCGGAGGCTCGCGACGACCCGCGCCTGGTTCCTCGCCGGCGCTGTTGATGTTAACATGGACTGGACGCTAACCGGCTTCCACGAAGACGGCCCGGAAATCTCGCAGAAACTTGCCGCTGGCCGATGCGCTGGTGGCGGCTGTCGACTCACGGCGGCGCTGACCCAGCTGACTTCCGGCTCTGCTGGTAAAGCTGGCGGCGATAACGCGTGGCAGTTCTCGATCTGCTTGCACCGGAAATCGCGATTTTTATCGCAGTTTTTAAATGTAGGCTGTACTGTGTAAATAACACCAGTAGCATGTAACACATACGAGGGGCGTTTGATAAGTCCATGCGAAAATAAAAACTACTTACGTGTTTGGGGTAAACCATTCTTTATTTTTCGACATAGTCTCCTTTTAGACTTATACACTTCGTCCAAGGTTGTTCTAATTTGTTGATCCCTTCCAAATAATAGGAATTGTCAAGTATGCAAAACATCTAGTAATCGCTGCAATCACCTCCTCATTTGAATAGAATCTTTGTCCTGCCAGCCATTTGTCCAAATTGGGAAACAAATAGTAGTCCGAGGGAGCCAAGTCTGGAGAGTAGGGGCGATGTGAAACGAGTTGGAATCCTGTTTTCATTAATTTTGTGATCAAAACTGCTCAGGTGTGTGCTAGTGCATTGTCGTGATGGAAAAGGACTTTTTGCGCTCCAATCGCCGGCTTTTTTCTTGCAGCTCGGTTTTCAAGCGGTCCAGTAAAAATGAATATTCTGCTCCTGTAATAGTTTTACCCTTTTCCAGATAGACGGTCAGGATTATCCCTTTCGAATCCCAAAAGACAGTCGCCAAAACCTTTCCGGCCGAAGGACTGGTCTTCGCCTTTTTTGGTGAAAAAAGAAAAAAAGGTTCAAATGGCTCTGAGCACTATGGGACTTAATATCTGAGGTCATCAGTCCCCTAGAACGTAAACTACTTAAACCTAACTAACCTAAGGACATCACACACATCCATGCCCGAGGCAAGATTCGAACCTGCGACCGTAGCAGTCGTTTTTGGTGCAGATTCTCCCTTGGTAACCCATTGTTTTGGTTGTTGTTTGGTCTCAGAAGTATAGTAATGTATCCATGTTTCAACCACAGTGACGAAACGATGCTTAAAGTCCTGCGGATTCTTCCTGAACAGCTGCAAACCATCCTTGCAACACTTCACACGATTCCGTTTTCGGTGAAGCGTGAGCAATCGCGGAACCCATCTTGCGAATAGCTTTCTCATGTCCAAATGTTTATTCCAAATATTATGTAGCCATTCATTCGAGTTTCCCACAGCACTAGCAATCTTAAGCACCTTAACTCTTCTGTCATCCATCACCATAACATGGATTTTATCAATGATTTATGGAGTCGTAACCTCCACAGGGCGTCCAGAACGTTCAGCATCACTTGTGCCCATATGGCCACTCCGAAAATTTTGAAACCCCTTATAAACTGTTCTAATCGAAGGTGCAGAGTCACCGTAATGTTTATTAGGGTGGTCTTTAGTCTCCAGATGCGTTTTGCCTTTCATAAAGTAACTTTTAATCACCACACGAAATTCTTCTTCGTCCATTTCTTGACAATCACTTGACTTCCTTGATTCACACGAATGCCAAACACAAAGAAATAGACATGGCTGAAACTTGGTGTGCGTTCTCTCCAAAGGTGCTACTAACTAAACATGACCTCGATACTCGCCCGTGGTGCCAACTCTCGTACTTTGCACCGACTTTTCAAACGCCCCTCGTACAAGGAGAGCTGTTAAATGACGACTGAGTGTAGAGGACAATCCCGGATAAGAAGCAGAAAAGTCGCATGTTCATTTGGCTGTAAATGTGGAGATACACTCAGTAGAAAGTACAGACAAAAAATCTTTGTCACTACCCATTTCAGTGACTGAAAGGGCACATGAGAACATACCAGCAAAGTGGCAACGTTCTGTGCTCGTGTTTTAGTGATACTGTGGCAGCGAAAGATCGTCACCAATTTGGCGTCAGTGTGTGGTCGGACTGTAGGGGATGGATAAAAATATTGAAACACCAAAAACACAATATATTACCCTACCTAATACGATGCAGGAAACGCGCAGCACTCAAACCAGGTTCCAGTCGTCTCAGAATGGATAAGTACAGGTTCTGTACGGTTTTCAAGGTAATCTTACACCATTCTTCCCGCATAATAGTGGCCAAGTTCAGTTGACGATGATGGAGGTGGATAGCGGTGACGCGTCCTTCTCTCCAAAGTAGAGAAGAAGGAAGAGTAAATTACTGTATAAACTCCCGTCGACAAGGAAGTCATTAGAGACGGTTCTCCAAACTAGACTGCAAAGGCTCAGTAATATTAACATCTGGTGAATGTCGTGGTCAGAGAAGATGCGACAATTCATTCTCCTGCTCACAAAACCAATCCAGGACGATGAAAGCTGTGTGACCAAAGTTCTAGAAACACAGCAACACCACTGAGTAACGAAGTTTGTACCATGGGATGGACCTGATCAGCCAAAATGGTCAGAAAAATCATGGTAGTAAAGCGATCATGCAGAGCGTCTATGGGGCCCATGGGTACAACGTTATGGCTGCCCAAATCGTCACAGAATCCCTCCCATGTTTCACTATCGGGACGTTCGAGCCGCGCTGAGTGGCCGTGCGGTTTGAGGCGCCATGTCACGGATTGCGCGGCCCTCCCGCCCGAGCTTCCAGTCCTCCATCGGGCATTTGTGTGTGTGTTGTTCTTAGCATAAGTTAGTTTACGTAATGTGTAAGTCTAGGGACCAACGACCTCAGCAGTTTGGTCCCTTATGAATTCACTCACACACTCACTCACACACACACACACACACGGGACATACGACCAGAAGTTTTGAGACAGTGTGAAAGAAGATCGGTCCGACCAAATGACGTTCTTCCATTGTTTCATAGTCGAGGTTCCATGGCTAGCCAGCGCACCAGTGGCGTAAAAATGTTACGTTTGTTGCCGATGGGGTGGCCTAGCCGCATTCGCCGGCACCTATACCTTGGACGCTCCGTATTGTCATTGGATGACGTTCCTTGACACGGGTTCCTTTCCTCGAACTGTTCCTCAAGATAGCTTCTACAACGCCTAGAAGTTTCTCGCAACAAGCGGGACACACTGTATACCACTGACCTCCTTAATTGCGGGTGGGCGATCATTCTGGCAGTGTGTGTGTGTGTATGTGTGTGTTTGTGTGTGTGTGTGTGTGAGTGTGTATGCGGTTGTGTGTGTGTGTTTTGGGGGGTGGGCGAGGGTGGGAGCGATGGGTGTGTCTGTGTGTGTCCGTACCGTATTTTTTGTTGCAGAGTTCTAGGCCCTGGTCAATGAAACCAGCTTGTAGCAATACCAGGCGAGTGAGTGAAATGCTCTTTGTCCTCACAGGGTAATAAGTGAAACCGAATCACGCCAACGCAAGACGAGCTAGTGCAATCCTCGTCGTTTTCACAAAATTGTGAGTAACTTACGCTTGTAGTTGGCCACTGCGTGCATAGTGGAGTGAACCAACCAATTGCGTACATCACAGGTTACATTTATTTGTAATTTGTCGCCCAACCAGGACAAGTTGTAGGACAAGCTAAAGGATCTTGTTATTCAAGTCAATCCTGAGTGAACAGTGATTAATTTTTCTTATGATTGACGTAAATCATAAAGAAATTAACAGAGAGCAAAGTTACATACAACTCAAATCAAATCACAGAATGATGCTAACACGCTGGAGAGATACAAAAAAGGGTGGAAGCATGTGTGGAGCAACCACAACAATTTATCTTATTTGGAAAGTTTATGAAATCAAAGATAATGTTCCAACAATAAGTCAAGAATTATACCGAAACCAAGCAACACAAGCTGCGTGGCGGTGCAAGCGAGTAACGTGCTGCACAGGATATGGATTGATGTACTGCATTTGCAATACTTACAGTACCTTAAACAGTTAGCGTGCACAAATCAGAACCATACAGTGACCCCCTCCACGCACTGTCCTGGGGCAGAATGTCCTAAATCTGAGTTCAAAGCCCTCCACTCTGTTCTCTGAAACAACTCTACGTAGAGGCGATGACTCCATATTATTTGCCAATGTGACGGACGAAACTCGTTGGTAAATTCATGAAAAAGCGTGGGAAATCACAGACTTCCCTCATTTTGAGCACATCTTTACTCATTACATTAACTGAAGATAGTCGCAGGAAATAAATTAATATTAGACAGCGACATGAGAAAGTAATATCACCCGGTCACAATAACGTCACGAGGCGCTTATATACCTGTACGGTAACTAATTGTAATTCCTCAATTGGAACTACCCATTCAATCTGTCATCCAACTAATTACAAAAGAAAACTAATAATAATAACTGAGAACTAATTACAATAAGGAGAGTGGTAGAGGGAATAGAATGAAGAATAGAAATGAGAAACAATGAACGATATCTGTCATTATTACAGAAATGTTTCGAGGTAGCGACAAGTAGTATGACAGTTTTTGCGTAATTTTAACTGCTGTGGTTTGAATACTCTACCCTCAGTTTTCTTTTCACACTAGATTTCGGAGCTTTGTGGATCGAAAACCTAGTGCGCTGCATGCTGGTGTATTTCTCGTGTCATCACTTGTTTGATAGGTGAGACACTGCAAATCCATTCTGCCTTCCAAAGTCAACTTCGGATTCGAAGACAACTCGGCTTAGGAAACGAAGATCAGTTCATCACTTTCCTTCCAGCCCATTCTAGAACTGAACAATTACACTCTTCAACAGCACATAACCTCTTTCAGCCCTGGGTGCGCAGCAGTTGATCTGTTTGCTCTGCTTTAGCTGCTTGTGAGAAGACTGAAGCCATTTCATCCAGAAAGTCAAATTTCAGCTCGCTACGCACTGCCGCGAAGATAGAAGTGTTCTGAAGCTGCAATCTCCCTTCTGCCAACAAAGACTCGTAAACTGGACATTACGGGAGGGCAAGGTCACGTGTATCTATGGCCCCGAAACAACAGCTCAGCTGCCGTTTTTCCTGGATTCCACGTAAACAATCTGGATTCGAACCCTGTCATACCACAAAGTGTACGAGACCAGTGGTTGGTTGAACGTGACCCATTTGGAGACACTCTCTCACACTTGGGAAGAAGCAGTAAGTCCGCTGACCAATAGCAGAAAAGTCCTATATCTTCTGACACAAATCCATAATCCGGATCTCTGACTGACATGCGGTTGTCATCTCGAGCCCCAAGTATTTAATTTATTTTATGTCGCCTGTTTTTCTTCGCCGGCCGGAATGGTCGAGCAGTTTTAGGCGCTACAGTCTGGAACCGCGCGACCGCTGCGGTTGCAGGTTCGAATCCTATCTCAGGCATGGATGTGTGTGATGTCCTTAAGTTAGTTAGGTTTAATTAGTTCTAAGTTCTTGGCGACTGATGGGCTCAGAAGTTAAGTCGCATAGTGCTCAGAAGTCAAGTCGCATAGTTATTAAATGTTAATAACTTCTTGTTTTGTAAGTAAAACTGCCTTTTCCAGCTGCTTCGTTCTTAATTGCAAAACCTCTCTTTCGTGCTGTGTTTATGTCGGTACGAAGATTTCATTGCTCATCCAGGTAACCTCCTAGATGCTTAGAACTGCGACTCCTGGTACGTTTTAAATTCTGACTGCAGGATTTTCGGCCGAAATTTAGGCTGAATTTTATCATTATGTAGGTGACTAATGAGGTTCCACTGAAAGTTTATTTACTCTACACCATTCCTGAACGGTGTCCAAGAGAAGTTACACGTCGGTTTGTAGTTGTCGTCTACTGCCACCTTGGACTAATAACAAGTAACCAACATTAATATAATTACTACGCCACAAGCTCGGCGCTTTTGTTGTAGGTTATTCAAAAGGGGTTGGAGATCAATGTTATAAAATGTAGTCCCAAGGATTCGGCCCTCAGAGCAGTCTTTGGCGATTGTTTTGACAGACTATTGTTGGGACTCGACAGAGTAATCTATTTCCACAGTAGTCTAGAAGACATTTATGAAGTTTATGTTGAAGGTATATGCCTGAGCCGCGCAAATAAAATGGGACACCAAAGATTGTTCGAAACCCTAGATGTCGACGACATACTGTGCCTCGAAATAATGTTTACCAGTGACATAAATAGATTTCACCTTTATGAAGAGATACTGAGTGTTATTCGCTCCAATGATCGACAGTGCGGCGACGATTAGGACTCCACAGACTGTCAGCCAGGTGATCATTGTTACTCACACACACTACACAAGCATTCAAATTTGCGTCGAGTACCAAGCAAGGCAGCGGAGTGGCTAGCATTCTGGATTAGCATTGGGTAGGACGACGATCCAAATGTCAGTGCGGTCATCCTGATTTATGTTTCTCGTGACTTCCCTGAGTGGTTTCAAATAAATTTCGGGATGCCTTATGCGAAAGACCACCGCGAGTTTCCTTCCTTTTCCTCCCTTAATCGCCCGCATCTCGTGGTCGTGCGGTAGCGTTCTCGCTTCCCACGCCCGGGTTCCCGGGTTCGATTCCCGACGGGGTCAGGGATTTTCTCTGCCTCGTGATGGCTTGGTGTTGTGTGCTGTCCTTAGGTTAGTTAGGTTTAAGTAGTTCTAAGTTCTAGGGGACTAATGACCATAGATGTTAAGTCCCATAGTGCTCAGAGCCATTTGAAGAGACTCCCTTAATCTGAGCTTACGCTCTGTGCCTAAAGACCTTATTTTCGACGGGACGTTAGATACTAATCTTCATTCATAGCTCGAGTAGTCTGGAGCTTTCACTACTTCTGCCGTGTTGAACTTAATGACAGTAGTAAAATCCAGCTGGGATAATAGATAGTGTTGTGGCGTAGCAAGACAGCCACGCCACGGAAGTAGCCGAAAGGCACGCGTTTAGCAGGCAAGAGATAGGTCTGTAACAGGATACGTAATGAATGCTATAAAGAAAAGTACGTAGCTTCTGGAATACTTAACTTTAATCCATCCTTTTGGTACATCTGGAGATTGTGGCGATACAAGTGAGACTCTTTAGATACATGCAATGTTACTAATGGCGCCTTGCTAGGTCGTAGCCATGGACTTAGCTGAAGGCTATTCTAACTATCTGCTCTGCAAATGAGCGAGGCTTCGTCAGTGTGCATCGCTAGCTACGTCGTCCGTACAACTGGGGCGAGTGCTATCCCGTATCTCGAGTCCTGCCTTGTGGTGGCGCTCGGTCTGCGATCACACAGTGGCGACACGCGGGTCCGACATGTACTAATGGACCGCGGCCGATTTAAAGCTACCACCTAGCAAGTGTGGTGTCTGGCGGTGACACCACAGATAGAATAGCACCACAATCAAGAAATAAGTGTAGGGGGAGCAGATGTAGGAATTCTGCACCGCTGCTCATGGCAAAGTGCTAGTGGAGGTGATGAAGTGTCAAGTGTGTACCTATGTCTTATGGATGACTGTGGCATGTTTTTGTGTCGTGTAATGTTTGGTTTGTGTTGTTATGGAAGGAGGGAGGTTAGAGGGCGAAATCCGGTTCCGGCACATGACCACCCACCTCGGTAAGTACCAAGAGGGCTGCCGAGACGGAAGGATCTCCATCAAGAATGTGGCTCTGAGCACTATGGGACTTAACATCTGTGGTCATCAGTCCCCTAGAACTTAGAACTACTTAAACCTAACTAACCTAAGGACATCACACACATCCATGCCCGAGGCAGGATTCGAACCTGCGACCGTAGTAGTCGCGGAGTTCCGGACTGACGCGTCTAGAACCGCACGGCCACCACGGTCGGAATCAAGAATGGGACGTGCCCCATGGGACACTGTGATAAGGTTTGGAATTTAATCTAGGACAGTGGTGCAACGACTGGCGTTCAGGAACTTCATGCCATCACCTCTCCTCCGTTGGCTGGCCAAATACTAGCAGTCAAAATTTCATCCGCCACCTGGATACGAACCGGCTTACCTCTGAGTCGGACGCCACCGCGCAGGCGTGCGTTAGCAACCTCGCCTACCGAAGTGGGTAGTTGGAGTAATGCTGGAATAATTTTTCTTTTATTTGCTGCAAAAATATTTTTCTAAATTTTTGGATTATAAGTAGACAAGAGATAAATTTTCTTTGTGCTTCAAAATGAGAAGACGCTCTTAGAATAAGGTGACAAAAGTTATGGGATTTCCTCCTAAAGCTGTGTCAGACTTGCTTTACCCGGAGTGGTGCAGCAGCTCGACGTGGCATCAACTCAACAACTCACTGACAGTCCACTGCTGAAATATTGAGCCATGCCGCCTCTATTTCCGTCCGTAGTTGTGAAAGTGTGGCAAGTGCAGGATTGACCTCTCGATTATGTCCCATAAATGTTCGATGAGATTCATATCGGGCGATATGTGTGGCCGAACAATTCGCTCGAATCCGCCAGAACGTTCTTCAAACCAATCGCGAACAACACAGGCCCTGTGACAGGGCACATAATCATCCATAAGAATTCCGTTGCTGTTAGTGAACATGAAGTCCATGAACGGATGTAAATAGTCTCCATGTGGCCGAACATTAACATTTCCAGTCAATGACCGTTTCAGTAGGACCATAGGACGTAGTGCACTCCCAGTAAACACAGTCTCAATCATAACGGAGCCACCACCAGGTTGCACAGTGCCTTCCTGACAACTTGGTTCCGTGGCTTCGTGGGCTCCACGCAACACTCAAAACCTACCATTTTCTCCTACCAACTGAAATCTGGACTCATCTTACCAGGACACTGTTTTTCAGTCGTCTAGGGTCCAACCGATGTGGTCACGAATCCAGGAGGGGCGCTGCTGGCGATGTCGTGCTATTAGCAAAGACACTCGCGTCGGTCTTCTGGTGCCACGGCGAATAACGCAAAATTTAGCAGCGCTATCCATTCCGCCACACACTGATTTCTGTGGTTATCTACGCAGTATTGCTTGTCCTTTAGCAGTGACAGCTTTATGAAAACGCTGCTGATTTCGGACGGTAAGCGAAGGTCGTCGGCAGCTCCGTTGTCCATGGGTGAGAAGTGATGCCTGAAACATGGAATTCTCGGCGCACTCTTGACAAGGTGCATCGCATCTAACTCCAACTACCATTCCATATGCAAAATATATTAATACCCGTCTTGTGGGCATAACCAAGTCGGAAATCTTTTCACATGAATCAACTGAGTATATATGACAACTGCGGGAATGCACTGCCCTTTTATACCTTGTGTGCGCGTTACTACCGCCTTCTGCGATGTACATATGGCTCTCCCATGACCTTTGCCACTTCGGTGTAAGGCTGGACTAATTTTATTTTCTCTGAGGCAGAAATATTTTTCCAAGTTTTGGAATTACATGTTACTATTCATGCTTCTAATACACTACTGGCGATTAAAATTGCTACACCACGAAGATGGCGTGCTACAGACGCGAAATTTAACTGACAGGACGAAGATGCTGCGATATGCAAGTGGTTAGCTTTTCAGAGCATTCACACAAGGTTGGCGCCGGTGGCGACACCTACAACGTGCAGACATGAAGAAAGTTTCCAGCCAATTTCTCGTACACAAACAGCAGTTGACCGGCGTCGCCTGGTGAAACGTTGTTATGCCTCGTGTAATGAGGACAAATGCGTACCACCACGTTTCCGATTTTGATAAAGGTCAGATTGTAGCCTATCACGACTGCGGCTTATCGTATCGCGACATTGCTGCTCGTGTTGGTCCAGATCCAATGACGGTTAGTAGAATATGGAATCGGTGGGTTCAGGATGGTAATACTGAATACCTTGCTGGTTCCCAACGGCCTCGTATCAGTAGTAGTCGAGATGACAGGCATCTTATCCGCATGGCTGTAACGGACCGTGCAAACACGTCTCGATCCCTGAGTCAAAGATGGAGACGTTTGCAAGACAACAACCACCTGCACGAACAGTTAGACGACGTTTGCAACAGCATCAACTATCAGCTCAGAGACCATAGCTGAGGTTACCCTTGACGCTGCATCACAGACAGGAGCGCCTGCGATGGTGTACTCAATCACGAACCTGGGTGCACGAACGGCAAAATGTCATTTTTTCGGACGAATCCAGGTTCAGTTTACAGCATCATGATGGTCGCATCCGTGTTTGGCGACATCGCGGTGAACGCACGTTGGAAGCGTGTATTCGGCATCGCCATACTGGCGTATCACTCGGCGTAATGGTATGGGGTGTCATTGGTTACTCGTCACGGTCACCTCTTGTTCGCATTGACAGCACTTTGAACAGTGGACGTTACATTTCAGACGTGTTACGACCCGTGGCTCTACCCTTCATTCGATCCCTGCGAAACCCTACATTTCAGCAGGATAATGCACGACCGCATGTTACAGGTCCTGTACGGGCCTGTTCGACTGCTGCCCTGGCCAGCACATACTCCAGATCTCTCACCAACTGAAAACGTCTGGTCAATTGTGGCCGAGAAACTGGCTCCCCACAATACGCCAGTCAGTACTCTTGTCGAACTATGGTATCGTGTTATAGCTGCATGGGCAGGTGTACCTGTGCACGCCATCCAAGCTCTGTTTGACTCAATGCCCAGGCGTATCAAGGCCACTGTTACGGCCAGAGGTGGTTGTTCTGGGTACTGATCTCTCAGGATCTATGCACCCAAATTGTTTGAAAATGTAATCACATGTCAGTTCTCGTAAAATATATTTGTCCAATGAATACCCGTTTATCATCTGTATTTCTTCTTGGTGTAGCAATTTAATGGCCAGTAGTGTATAAAAGTTGCTCTTAAAGTTGTACGAAACAATGATGATGAATATGTTCTCAGTCACTGTGAGGAACTGTCTATGCAGGTGAGACACGCAAACGACTAGCGGAGCCGCCGGCGTGTGGGACGATTTATGGGCTGTCGATCGGGCAGGTGCGAACGACTTCCGGCAGGCCGGCACGTCCGGAGTCGGCCGCGATCCACTCTGCTGACTCCACCGTGCGCGGAGCCTCCCGCGGCGGCCAATCCCATTATTACGGCGTGCGACGCGCGCCGGCCGCTAATGATAACTGATGTTTAGCGGTGGACGCCTGCCCGGGGCCGCCACGCCCCCGCGTCGCCCCCGCCGCCCCCGCGGTAATGCGGTAATGACGGCCTGTCTGCCACCGCCAGATACGCTACGCAGCGGCCGAGCGCCGCCGCCGCCGCCGCCGCCGCCACTGCCGACGCCGGCCGACGCCTGATCAATACCGGCCCGTCAGCCTCGGCCTCGGCGGCGCTGCCCGGGAGTGCGAGTTGCTCTTCGCCGGCCTGCTATTCCGACGTCAAGACGTCCCCAAAGGAGAATGCAATACGCCTCCATTCCTTGTGCATCTCTCACTGATAGGCACTCTCAATTTGGAGCAAAAAGATGATGCGTAGCACACGGTTCTATCTCGGGTCCTCTTTTATTACTAACAGAAACTATCATTTCTCAAAATATATAGAACGAATGGACCAAATTAGTTGGAACTTGAAGGATGTGTAGAAATGTGCTCCAGCAGAAATACAGCGTAATTATACGTCTGACAGTATCGACCCTCAAATGGCGTGATAATGTGACAGCAGTAAGAACTTGACATCAAAAGACGCTATATACAGGGTGTTACAAAAAGGTACGGCCAGACTTTCAGGAAACACTCCTCACACACAAATAAAGAAAAGATGTTATGTGGACATGTGTCCGTAAACCCTTAATTCCCATGTTATAGCTCATTTTAGTTTCGTCAGTATGTACTGTACTTCCTCGATTCACCGCCATGATTTCATACGGGATACTTTACCTGTGCTGCTAGAACATGTGCCTTTACAAGTACGACACAACATGTGGTTCATGCACGATGGAGCTCCTGCACATTTCAGTCGAAGTGTTCGTACGCTTCTCAACAACAGATTCGGTGACCGATGGATTGGTAGAGGCTGACCAATTTCATGGCCTCCACGTTGTCCTGACCTCAAACCTCTTGACTTTCGTTTATGGGGGCATTTGAAAGCTCTTGTCTACGCAACCCCGGTACCAAATGTAGAGACTCTTCGTGCTCGTATTGTGGACGGCTGTGATACAATACGCCATTCTCCAGGGCTGCATCAGCGCATCAGGGATTCCATGCGATGGAGGGTGGATGCATGTATCCTCGCTAACGGAGGACATTCTGAACATTTCCTGTAACAAAGTGTTTGAAGTCACGCTGGTACGTTCTGTTGCTGTGTGTTTCCATTCCATGATTAATGTGATTTGAAGAGAAGTAATAAAATGAGCTCTAACATGGAAAGTGAGCGTTTCCGGACACATGTCCACATAACATATTTTCTTTCTTTGTGTGTGAGGAATGTTTCCTAAAAGTTTGGCCGTACCTTTTTGTAACACCCTATATAACTCAGAGAGTTCAGAAAGTCTGAACAATAAACTTGTCTAGTAAAGTGTTGAAGTTGCAGCTAGCACGAGACGAGAATTCCGCGTGTGTAGAAATAGAGGCTGCAAGAAGGTCGCACACGCAACGCACAGACAATACGTGACCCAGTTTATGTAGCACACAGAAGCCGGCAAATCGTATATTATCGTCGTTTACCCACTTTCAGGTACAGGACAGCCCCCCGCGAGACCTGCAGAGGGCACCTAATGCAGTCGACGCAATGCTGCCAAAATACTTCGTCAGCCGAAAACGTTTCGAGACTGAACTGACAAAAATATAAAAAAAATTAAGTCGGTGGTTTCAACGTTTCAGGTGCTGGACAAACTTATACGTCAGTAATAAAATCAGTCTCTGTACTTTTACGGTGGACGGTGTAAGGAGTCGTCCAAATGCGGATCACATCGTCAGAAAACACGATGTTCAAATGATTCAAATGGCTCTGAGCACTATGGGACTTAACTTCTGAGGTCATCAGTCCCCTAGACCTTAGAACTACTTAAACCTAACTAACCTAAGGACATCACACACATCCATGCCCGAGGCAGGATTCGAAACTGCGACTGTAGGGGTCGCGCGGTTGCAGACTGTAGTGCCTAGAACCTCTCGGCCACGCCGGCCGGCTCCTATAAAGGAAGTATTCGAGCACCAGTAAAGGTGATTACCTGACATGAAACGAGGAAACGATGTGCTGAGGCACCTAGTTGCTTGTCTATAGCACCAACTACCACTGCTGCTGTGTTAATGTTAAGATGGCATTGTGGCACGGTCCGACTGCTTATTTGTGTTTAAGCGTCATCAGATTTTGTGATGTATCGTGACGTGTAGAACACTAGCTTAGGAATATGAGAGAAGTAAGTGGCATGGTAGATTACTAGAATGGTTCACTTTTTAACTTGGTAAAGCGTTTTAAGTGGCTCTTCATACCCATGAGAAATGTTGCCACGCTGGTTTCCCGATTTCCGCTACAGAAACGTCAACACTCATTCACTTACTTACGAAAATACACACAACAGTGATTACGCGATTTGCAGACACACGCAGAATGTCTGTGACCGTTGTTTCAAGATTTCGTCGCTGACACTACATATGACAACCAGATCATTTACATCATCATAGTGGCATAATTGGGCAACCTGATAACGTTATAAAGAATGAAACCATCGTGACACCTTAAATGTCTCTTAATACAGAGGTGACTTTCGATAATCATTAACAACCGAGTGAGGTGGCGCAGTGGTTACACACGGGACTCGCATTCGGGAGGACGACGGTTCAGTCCCGCGTCCGGCCATCGTGATTTAGGTTTTCCGTGATTTCCCTAAACCGCTCCAGGTAAATGCCGGGATGGTTCCTTTCAAAGGGCACGGCCGACTTCCTTCCCCGTCCTTCCCTAATCCAATGAGACCGATGACCTCGCTGTCTGGTCTCCTTCCCCAAAACAACCAACCAACCAATAATCATTAACACTGACATGATCAAGGTTATTTCCTCTCTCTCTCTCTCTTTCCTAGGGTTTAGCCCCATGTGCGTTGTCCTTTGTTTTTCATGATTTGACATAGTTATTTTATTTTGACTATGTCGGTGGATACCTTTCCAGTCATCAAGGTGTTCAGTTAACATAAAGGAGGGCAATCGTGTGCGTCTGAGAATTGTGTAAACTTTCGTCTCTATGTTTTCATGTAGTAAATGACTGTATATAGTATTTTCTCAGGCGGAGATAGGGACCAGCTCATCATTTGTCGACAACAATGTGGAGAACCACGTGTAAGGGAATCTCAGAGTTGCTGGCGTACCAGACCAATGGTGAATTCGACCTGAGTCCGGTAATCTCTGAACATAATGCGCTGCGACTTAAGCTGTACCAGCACGTCGATCTTACACGACTTTACTGCCGTTAGATTAAGACGACACCGTGGCAATAGGAAGGTCCAGCAGTCGCACAAAGAAGAGTCATGTAGACCACAATGAAGATTTGGGTTTAACGTTCCGTCGACGACAAGAGGAAAAGCCTCACTATGTGCAGAAACAGTAAAACCACATACACTCTTATTTAGTTCTATCGATGGCAGCAAGGAGTCACTGCATCTTCTACTTAAGACAACAACAACGACGGGAGCCTGCCTAATTTGTGGCAGCGAAACCACAGCCCAACAGCCTACTGCTCGACGAGATGAGACGGAGCTTCGCCCATGGCTTGCACATCCTCCTCCTTGGCGCCCAAGATGTACTCCGTAGTTCTGTAGCAGGTTGGGAACTTGTGAGGGTTGGGGGGGGGGGGGGAGATGGCGGAAGAGGGAGTACGCGAGCTCTCTCATGTTTGTAAGATGACCTGTAAACCATTCTGACGAGACCCAGGAGCGCCAAGTTGGTGCATTTTCTTGCTGAACGCATAAATTGATTCCGAGATGTTTTATGTGAACTCATCGTCGCACAGCAGGCTACCGGATCGTTGAAAGACGATGGTAAGTGGTTCGTAACGTCCAGTGTGTACCTCCACCGTCGTTTGCAAATTTCGATGATTCACCTCAAGTGATTTTCGATGTACTGGTTCCCCACAACAACAACCGCCTACGTGTACCATGACTCACCAGTCCAGACGTCTCGTTGTAACGTGTGTTGAGGGGTTGGCTCCTGCGCCCATATCACTTCTTGTTTCCCGTGACACGCAGTGAGCGGGGATACAATAATGGTCTGGCTATTTGGTTGCCTCACAGCGAGGGAGTGGTTCTCGGTGGTGTGATTTCGTTACAAGGTACTGTTGTCCAGTACTAAAGTAGCCAATGATTTATTTATTTATTTATTGTTCCGTGGGACCAAATTAAGGAGAAGTCTCCATGGTCATGGAACGAGTCAATACATGAAATTATAACACGATATTAGAAACAGATAAAATGAAATATAAAAAAACATATTCAGGTGACAAGTCGTAAGTTTAAATGAAGAAAATCAACAATGTAACACTGGAATTTGCTTAATTTTTTAGCTCTTCCAGGAGCTCCTCGACAGAATAGAAGGAGTGAGCCATGAGGAAACTCTTCAATTTAGACTTAAAAGAGTTTGGGCTACTGCTAAGATTTTTGAGTTCTTGTGGTAGCTTATTGAAAATGGATGAAGCAGAATACTACACTCCTTTCTGCACAAGAGTCAAGGAAGTGCATTCTACATGCAGATTTGATTTCTGCCTAGTATTAACTGAGTGAAAGCTGCTAACTCTTGGGTATAGGCTAATATTGCTAACAACAAACGACATTAAAGAAAATATATATACTGCGAGGGCAATGTCAGAATTCCCAGATTTTTGAATAGGGGTCGACAAAAGGTTCTCGAACTTACACCACATATAGCTCGAACAGCCCGTTTTTGAGCCAAAAATACCCTTTTTGAATCACAAAAATTACCTCAAAAAATAATACCATACGACATAAGCGTATGAAAATATTCGAAGTAGACTACTTTTTGTGTTGAAGTGCCACTTATTTCAGATACTGTTCTAATGGTAAATAAAGCAGCATTCAGTTTCTGAACAAGATCCTGAACATGGGCTTTCCACAACAGCTTACTATCTATCCGAACTCCTAGGAACTTGAACTGTTCCGTCTCGCTTATAATATGCCCATTCTATTGTGTGTTAGAAACTGTAAAAACTGAGTCTGTGATTTAGTATCAAATTATTTTCCACAAGCCACGAACCTATTTCATGAACTACGTTATTTGATACTGTTTCAATATTACACACAAGATCCTTCACTATCAAGCTGGTGTCATCAGCAAACAGAAATATTTTTGAATCACCTGTAATACTAGAAGGCATATCATCTATATAAATAAGAAACAGCAGTGGCCCCAGCACCGACCCTTGGGGAATGCCCCACTTAACAGTGCCCCATTGGGACTGAACATCACTACCACTCTCAATATTGCGGAGAATTACCCTCTGCTTTCTGTTCTTAAGGTAAGAGGCGACCCACTTGTAAGCTACTCCCGTTACTCCATAATGGTCCAGCTTCTGCAGTAATATTTTGTGGTCAACACAGTCAAAAGCCTTCGTTAAATCAAAGAAAACACCTAGCGTTTGCAACCTTTTATTTAATCCATCCAAAACCTCACAGAGAAAAGAGAATACAGCATTTTCAGTTGTTAAACCATTTCTAAAACCAAACTGAACATTTGACAGCAAATTATGTGATTTTAAATGCTCCAGTAACCTTGTATATACAACCTTCTCGATAACTTTAGCAAACACCGATGGCATAGAAATAGGTCTAAAATTGTCAACATTATCAATGTCTCCCTTTTTATAAAGTGGCTTCACTACCGAGTACCTTAATCGGTCAGGAAACCGACCACTCCTGAAGGAAAAGTTACAGATATGGCTGAAAACTGGGCTAACATACATAGAACAATACTTCAGTATTCTGCTAGATACCCCGTCATATCCATGAGAGTTCTTGGTCTTTAGTGATTTAATTATTAACTCAATCTCCCTCTTGTCAGTATCATGGAGGAGCATTTCAGGTAACAGTCTCGGAACACTTTTTTCAAAGAGCGCTATATGATTCCCTGTAGGGACTAGGTTTCTATTTAGTTCACCTGCTATATTCAGAAAGTGATTATTAAATACTGTACATATATGCGACTTATCAGTAACACACACATTCCCACTACACACTGATTCTATATCCTCGACCTGTCTCTGCAGACCAGCAACTTCCTTTACCACAGACCATATGGTTTTAATTTTATCCTGAGACTTAGCTATTCTATCTGCATACCACATACTTTTTGCCTTCCTAATAACATTTTTAAGCACCTTACAATACTGTTTGTAATGGGCTGGTGCATTTAGATTTTGACTGTTTCTAACGTTTTGATATAATTGCCACTTTTTTCCACAAGATATTCTTATCCCTCTAGTCAGCCACCCAGGCTGCCTGTTTGTGCTAGTACCCTGTTTTAAACGTTCTAACGGAAAGCAACTTTCAAAGAGCAAGAGAAATGTCTTGAGAAAAGCACAGCAACTGGATCAGCTTTCCTGAACAGCTGATGACTATATTTAACACATGTTGCAGCACAAAAATCTTTTAAAGTTAAAATTTGTGCATCATGATCTGAAAGGCCATTCACCTTTTTGCTAACAGAATGCCCTTCTAATAATGAGGAATGAACAAAAATGTTGTCTATGGTTGTTTACCGTTCGTCTGATTTTAGTATCCGTGATAGTCGCCGGACCGCCTCTCATCTTCACGTTGTAATCTTCGGATGTTCACTCTGGCAGCGGCACTTTTCACTGAATCGAAGCACTCTTAAGACAGGTAGCGATTTTACAACATTAAATTGTGTATGTACTTGAAGCTAATTCGGTTTATACGTGTATTAACGAAGTTACAGCTTTATAAACTTCGAAACTTAAAGGTAATTAACAAACACAAATGTTTAAAGTTAAAAATTTAGAGGATAAGCAGACTGGACAGAGTTTACATGTCTAGACTGCCACCCACTGTCCAGGAGGGAGTGTCTCAGAAAATCACTGAACTTCTCACTCCCGGTTAGCTACCAACCGATCAACTACTGTTTGCTCTCCGAGGGCGAAGTCCACTTCCATATATCGAGCCTTTCATCCTTACACAAAGTGATCCTGCTTCTAGGTTACTTTCTATTTTTTCAACTACACCACAGAGCAACGTGCGCTGTCTTACCTTTCTGCATTCGTCTCACATTCTAAACATTTTTCTGTTCAACTTTGCACATGTACAGCAGCGCCGCCTACGAAATGGGTGGCGTGCGTTGAAGCGCATTGCTTCCCGGGTTTGGTGGGAAACTATTGGGTTCTTTTAGAGACGACAGGCAGTTGGGGTTCATGTGTGTTTCATTCTGTAGTTTTCTGGGTATATGCCTTAAGACGATTTGAAGTGTCGGCAGAAGTGCCAACACCGTGTTGTTTGAGGAAGCCGAAATGCACGCTATAAGCTCACGCAGGCTGGCGTGAGGTCTGAAACAGGATACGTAATGAATGCTATAAAGAAGAGTACGTAGCTGCTGGAATACTTAACTTTAATCCATCATTTGTATACATCGTTCTTGTCGGTACGGTATAAATAATAGCAACTGTTAATGGCGCCTTGCTAGGTCGTAGCCATTGACTTAGCTGAAGGCTATTCTATCTTCTCTGCAAATAAGCGAGGCTTCGTCAGTGTTGCATCGCTAGCTAAGTCGTACAAATGGGGCGAGTGCTAGTAAGTCTCTCTAGACCTGCCGTGTCGTGTGGCGGCGCTCGGTCTGCAATTACTGACAGTGGCGACACGCGGGTCCGTCGTATACTACCGGACCGCGGCCGATTTAAAAAGGCTACCACCTAGCAAGTGTGGTGTCTGGCGGTGACACCACACGATTTACGTGTAGTAATACCTTTGGACTCTATAGAGGACGCTCAATTTATAGAGGTTTACAGACAAAGAGAAGTCATATGGAGCACCGCTTCTAAAGATTATCTGAGTAAAAACTTGAGATACAATAGCCTGAGCTTAAAGTATTACACAAAATTTCTCCGATCATATTATTGTGAAGAATACGATAATTTATAAATAGGAAAACAGAGAAGAAACCTACTACAAATTTATGAAAAGTGGATATGAAAACTCTAGGCGAATATACATGTAATGGCGACTTACTAGTACAACAGTTGAGGAGCCACAAAACTGAGCAAATAAAATTTAAGTGAATGATACTGAAGATGCAAAAAAAAAAAAAAAAAATTACAAAACTGGAAAACATAATCTCCGTTCTACTCAATCCTGGGGTCTAGGGACTCCAGAATTTGTCAAGTCCGAGGGTGATAATCTATATGTAATCCTTTCGCGTTGAAGTCGTGAAAAGAACTGTTTACAAAATAAAATATAAATGACGTAATTCAAGTCAATTAACTTTCCGTACAACGACTGAGAATCCCTCGAAAGCAATCCTCAGTTTCATAAATATTCGCTAAAACGCTCGGTCTTCAAACGAAAATAAATAGCTCGAACTGGTACGTAGTCGATGATTTTTCAGGTGACAAAATGTTATTCCCAGGTTTATCGCTGTTGTTTCCCAAGCAGAAAATCTAAAATCTATTTGTGGCCTCCTTCTGAATTCTGCAAATCAGTTTGTATTTCTCGTACCTCTGTTGGTTAGACACTGCTTTCGCCATAGTCGCCTTAGAGTTTTCATTTTCTGTCACGTTTCATCACATTAAACCAAACCAAAATTACTGAGCAAAGAAATGGATTCATAGCAGGCTGCCTGAACAATGAGGCAATGTGTGGAGACGAGAACATGCATGTGTACGTCCCTTCTTCCTACCATTTGTGCACGTGCTTTTCTTCCCGAGCGTCTGCATTTTTGCAAGAGGAAAGAGGCATCGTGTGGGCATACCCTTACCGTCTGGTGCATTATTTTTCCGTAACCCTCCCTGGCGATCAAAAGTCACGTGTAATTACATACGTGACAGACTTCTACCATATGCTCATGTATTTGTATGTCGCGAGTTGTATGATGTAGTGGTTAATGTTGATCTATGTCTAGGTTATACAGGGCGTGGACAAAAGTCTGGAGAAACCCGCAACGAAATACATTACTGTGGCTAATACTGAATATTAAAACCGTGGGCATACAAAACAGCTTCCTGTTGTCTCGGAATGCATCAATACAGATGCTGTATGGTTTTAAGTGGAATGTTGTACCATTATTCCTGAAAATAAGTGTACTTAGATGTGATGATGAAGGTGGATAGTGATAACGCACACTTCTCACCAAAGAAGTCCATAAAGGCTCAGTAATATTGTTATTTGATGACTGTGGAGGCCATCGTGGATGTGAAAATTCATCCACGTGCTCACAAAACCAGTCCAGCATGATGGGAGCTGTGCGAACCGGGGCCGTGTCCTCTTGGAACACAATATCACCATTAAAGAACAAACATTGTACCTCAGGAGGGACCTGACCAGCCAAAATGGTCACATACTCCTGGGCGATAAAGCGGCCTTGCATAATAACCATGCGACCCTTGGATACCACGATATGGCTGCTCAAATGATCACCAAACCCATGCCATGTTTCACTCTTGGAACGTAAGCTCGGCCACAAGTTGGAAACAGTGTGCAACAAGATTCATCCGATCAAATGATTTTTGTCCTTTGCTCCACAGTCCAGGCTTTATCGCTTCGGCACCACGCTTTCCTGTTACGGGCATTTTCAGCGCTGATGAATGGATTTCGTTTTCCAGCTCAACCTGCAGTTCCCTGCTTATCGTGCTCCCTTCGAGTTATTTTGATGCTGACAATGTTCGAGAGCGCGGAATTCAGTTCTGCCGTGACTTTTGCAGCTGTCGCCCTCTTATTTTTCGTCACAATCTTCTTTGATGACCGTCTATCACGATCATTCAGCACAAACCTTCGTCCATGTGGTGACTTAGCAGATGACGTTTTCCGCTCCCTCTGTATGCAGTGTAAATCTTGGATACTGTGTCTCGATTACATTGTTTACAAATGCACTAAAACATTGCCTGCGTTTGAATTCACTTAGCTCCGATATAATGCACTCACAACTTCACAGAACACACAGCGCAACCTCTGGGTTCGACTAGTATATGCAGTTACGTTGAAGCATGCATTTCTCGCCTTGTTTCCATATTTTTATCCAACTGTTATAGGTTTCAACTGCGTGGGAAGTAAGCAATTATAATGCGTTACCTCGCCTGTGTCACTGTCACCTGATTTGCCAAATAACTGCTGCTGTCCTCTACTGTTTGTGAAGTCATTCGTTGCCTGCGCTTATAGCCGCCCATTCTTTTGCTGCTTCGTGTAACGTTGTAGATATGAACCACCGTCGAGAGCGGTTCACAGCGCCTGGTCTATAACTTATTTTCTGTCATCGTGTGTGCGTTTAGTCGTCTTTCTTGCAATCAACGTCTGTAGGACAGGAGTGTGTGTTATGGGATCGCTCCCTCTCCACAGACACAATAGGCCTTCTGACCGAGGTATACACGCAGTAAATGCCTGTACCACCTATACACTCTTAACAAGTGATCAGATAAGGATCACCGTGTGAGTCGTGCACGATCTACATGCCCACGTTCAGACACGCAGGCGTTGCGTGTCTGGTCCATTGTGCACCTCTTCTGTCACAGTAGCGGCTACTACCAAGTCTGATGTCACTACGGTGACGTGACACACCCAGTAAATGCATTCACCGTGGCGACAGAAGTGCTCCCCCTGAAATATAGCAACTATCTCCAGTCTAGCCGATCGTGAGTGTAATCAAGAGCAAAATTTTAAAAAAAAGTGCACTACTGGCCATTAAAATTGCTACACCAAGAAGAAATGCAGATGATAAACCGGTATTCTTTGGACAAATAGAACTGACATGTGATTAAATTTTCACGCAATTTGGGTGCATAGATGCTGAGAAATCATTACCCAGGACAACCACCTCTGGCCGTAATAACGAAATTGATACGCCTGGGCATTAAGTCAAACAGAGCTTGGATGGCATGTACAGGTACAGCTGCCCATGCAGCTTCAACACGATACCACAGTTCATCAAGAGTGGCGTATTGTGACGAGCCAGTTGCTCGGCCACCATTGACCAGACGGTTTCAGTTGGTGAGAGATCTGGAGAATGTGCTGGCCAGGGCAGCAATCGAACATTTTCTGTATCCAGAAAGGCCCGTACAGGACCTGCAACATGCGCTCGTGCATTATCCTGCTGAAATGTAGGGTTTCACAGGGATCGAATGAAGGGTAGAGCCACAGGTCGTAACACATCTGAAATCTAACGTCCATTATCCAAAGTGCCGTCAATGCGAACAAGAGGTGACCGAGACGTGTAACCAGTGGCACCCTATACCATCAGACTAGGTAATACGCCAGTATGACGATGACGAATACACGCTTCCAATGTGCGTTCACCGCGATGTCGCCAAACACGGATGCGACCATCATGATACTGTAAACAGAACCTGGATTCATCCGAAAAAATGACGTTTTGGCGTTCGTGACCCAGGTTCGTCGTTGAGTACACCATCGCAGGCGCTCCTGTCTGTGATGCAGCAGCAAGGGTAGCCGCAGCCATGGTCTCCGAGCTGATAGTCCATGCTGCTGCAAACGTCGTCTAACTGTTCGTGTAGATGGTTGTTGTCTTGCAAATGTCCCCATCTGTTGACTCAGGGATCGAGACGTGGCTGCACGATCCGTTACAGCCATGCGGATAAGATGCCTGTCATCTCGACTGCTAGTGATACGAGGCCGTTGGGATCCAGCACGGCGGTCCGTATTACCCTCCTTAACACACCGATTCCATATTCTGCTAACAGTAATTGGAAGGACCAACGCGAGCAGCAATGTCGCGATACGATAAACCCCAATCGCGATAGGCTACAATCCGACTTTTATCAAAGTCGGACACGTGATGGTACGCATTTCTTCTCCTTACACGAGGCATCACAACAACGTTTCAGCAGTCAACGCCGGTCAACTGCTGTTTGTTTATGAGAAATCGGTTGGAAATTTTCCTCATGTCAGGACGTTGTAGGTGTCGCCTTCGGTGCCAACCGTGTGTGAATGCTCTGAAAAGCTGATCATTTGCATATCACAGCATCTTCTTCCTGCCGGTTAAATTTCGCGTCTGTAGCACATCACTTCGTGGTGTAGCAATTTTAAAGGCCAGTAGTGTATGAGTGGTCTTCATTGGCTCTTGTAGAAAAAAAACTTGAATGTGCTGAACATGTAGTACATTGTTATCATCCTAAAACTAAATGCCCACTTTGTCGTTGTATGACATTGATTTACAGTCTGAGGGAAACATGCACTATAGTATCACAGACGAAAGTAACAGGGATGTCTGTCATCACCCATGTGGTAACTGCTGGTATCTTCAAAAAAATCTCCACAGCTGCTGGTGCGTTCCTAAGCCTGATATTGTTCGTGGGAGGTGGCCTGACATAAAATTTTTCCATTTCTGAGTATTTACGAGGGTATTAAGTTTCTGAGTTTCACAATGACTTTAACTTTCACTATCACTGTATTCGAGGGTGAGGTGAAAACTTTTCAGTCTTGCTGGAAAACGCTTCGTTTTTAGATGGACGTTTGTCCACATAAAAACTGTGCAGAGTTTTAGTTTTAACCTTGGGTACGAACGCACAGTCTGGTGATCAGGAACTGTTCGCCACTACTTGTTGCCCCCTTTTACGGACAGATAATGTCGCTGATTATGTGTGATGTCGATGGGAATTTAATGCAGCTCCTTTGATTGGAGAGCCGCCTGTTTTGTCCATAATATCTCACGCTGGAAGATGGACAATATGTTGGAGGAAGCTTACAAAAGCTACATGCGGCAGATCACTGATTATTATTCAACGGTCTGGGATCCTTATCGAGCAGGATTTATAGAAGAGATAAAAAATATCCAAAGAAAAGATGAGCGTTTCGTCACAGGTTCGTTAAGTTCGTTTATCAAGCGCGACAGTGTCGCGGAGATGCTCCTCAGACTCTAGTGGAAGACGCTAGACGGGAGGTGTTGTGCATCAGCGAATGGATTACTGAGTAAAATATCGAAAGCGTATGCTCTGTACAATTTCAAATGGACATATGGCTTACATCGGCGTACATCACACGAAAACAAGACAAATTTCAGATCATTCTAGGCGTCATCGTTTTACCAGCCCAGGGTGGGACAGGAAAGGGAGCTAATTATAGAGGTAAAAGAGTACTCCCCGCCACTCATCGAAAGCTGGCTTGAGGAGTATGGTGTTTTATCTAAATGTATGTGTACGAGGTACGTCTAAAGCGTTCGGTGAGTGGTCTCAGAAAACAAAGGATACCAAAGCTACAAAACAAAACCTTTTTGTGCCGTTCAGAGTAGTCACCATTTGCTCCAACACATTCATGACATCGGTGTAGTCACCCTTTACTCCAACACATTTCTGACATCGTTGTACACCTGTCGCAAACGGACAGCAAACGCTTCTTGCGAAAGCGCTCGAAGCACCGTGGTAGCGTGCTCTACTTCCTCCCTCAACGCACGAAGACTGTTCTTCAACGCCCTTCTTATGCTCCGTATCAGCGCTGACAGAGTTTTTTTGTTTACTCGCCATGAATTAGGCCTTAAGCGCTTATGCTTTGCAGGCGTTGCTCTTGATCACGGTGCTCTCAAAAGTGCTGACAGTTCCCATCAGTTGTGCAACCGAAGTGCAAAGTGTGTTGTAGCTAATGATGACTCATTTTAAGACGAATAATAGTACTTTGTTTGCAGTTCTTGTTTCCCTTATTTTATAAGACTATTAACCGAAATTTTCAGACAAACCTTGTAGAAAGCTTACGTACTTAACAGTACTGTCTTTAGCTTTTCCTGTGGTATCGTGAACGCTAGGAAATTCCGGTTACTTGGTAAGCTGGGCGCATAGGTCTGGCGTTCTTCGGTGTTGTATGTAGCGACACAGTAACGTCCTTAGTTCTGTGCATGGAAAAATCAGTTCGAGAAGCCAGCTGCGAAATCTGTTAAATTAACACAGCTGTGAGTAAAGCAATTTGACTGTGTTTCTTTTTTAAGACTTATTCATGAGCAAGGCAAAGGTGTCATATTTCTCTGATGTCAGAGTCATTGAAGGCATCTAGAAATAGACAAACATCTCGCAGCTATTACATAGTACATGTCGAAGGACGTTTTGTAGCAATAATAGCAGCTTCCTGTCCTGTTTCGCTCACATGTGGAGCGAGGAAAAATAATCGTATGATTCCTCACACCCTATGATCTCTTTTATCTTGTCCTTGTCATTTCTGCACGTCTTGTTGAATACAACGGAGCTGTTGGGCAGCTTATATCGAATAACTGTTTGATAAATTTGCCGAAGAAAATTTCGCAAAAATGTCTGCTAACTCTAGAAGCGATTATATTTTACGATCCGAGGATTTTCTCTGTGATATGGGTTGAACCAACCTATTAAGATCCTACGGAGCTTCTCTGTATTCTTTCAATATTGGTTGTCAGGTCTTCTTGAGAACGCCCTCTAGCGCCGAAGGAGTTTCCTCGAATAGATCGTTCTACAACCTTGCCTACGATATCCTTAACAGCAGTACTGTACACAACAAAATACCCATGACTAAGCTAATCTATTTTTGTGATTCTTCAGTTTCTCACGGCGTATTTGTTGCTCGAACAGTCCACGGGTATACTGCCGGTTCATAGTGTCCAACGGGCCCGTTGGACACTATGAACCGATAGTATATCCGTGGACTGTTTAATCTTTTTTTTATTTCCTTCCCTATTACTAATGTCACCTGTTCCTTCCCTATTAATAATTTCGCCTGTTGTATCCATTTCATATAGCTTGGCAGTACTTCTTCCTTCTTCTTAAATAATGTGCAAGTTAGAAACGTGTAATTTTTAAAGAAGTTAAAGGAGTGCTACAGGTTCAGAGAGGAAAAGCGAAAAAGAGTTGGGAGATCAGTTAAACGGAATAAATAATGTCTTGAAAAAAAAAAAGACATAGGGTAAATATCAACGCAATTATACCAAAGATTAGGATAACGTCTTGAAAAGAGGTCTGAAGACGAAAATCATTACAAGTAAAACAAGGGTGATTAGATGTAGGTCAATCAAATCAGACTGTGCCGAGGGAATTAGATTCAGAAATGAGGTTAATTTTTGGCCACCCTTGCTGTATAAGGAGTGCAAGATTGATTCCAATAAGCAGGTTTAAGTGGATGTAGGCTACAGTAGTTACGCATAGATGAAGGGACTTACAAAGTATAGACAAATGTGAAGAGCTGCACCACACCAATCTCCGTACTGAAGACTAGGACAGCAACAGCTATGGGTTTATTTCCAAATTCTTGTGGGTCTTACCTAGCATTTGTTCAGCACAATGAATGGAGTAAATAGCTCGCTCTGCAGTTCTTGTCAGTCATTCTTCGACGATATTTCCAAGTAGGATACATCTTCTTAAGCAAACACATTGACGGCAGTGTAGGCAAATCGTTTATATATAATGACAGTCGCATTCTTTGGGCAAAGCCGGGGAATCAAGCTGGCTGTGACCTTACTCAAAGAATCTCCGGAAGCGATTCCAGGCAACTTGGAAAACGAGAAACTACGTGCTCTGGCGGGATATTGAACAGACTCTGATATGCGTGACAGCAGGTGAAATAATGTCAAGAATTGCTCTTGCATGACTACAGCAGTTTGATGATACGGTGTGAGAGCAGTTCTACGTGAAGAGACATGACAGGCGGAGGATCTGATTAAAGTATCTGCGATAGGCAGCACCGCACGAAGGCCCATTTTGTAACTCACTGAAATCGTTGCTAACTTCTCGCGGAGTAATAACGACTACACGCCGAGATCGTATCTTGTTATTTGGCGCACCACAGCAGGAGCGAAAAAAGGATGGCGGTGTCATACCCATTAGGCTGATTGTAATACATATTACAGACGGTACGTGCCCGTAATGGGAAGAATGGAACTGTGCTAATAAGACACTTGTTAATTTCTCGGAGTTGTTAATTACAGTCGGAAGACAAAGAGGGCCCGTTGTGCGCTTGGCGGCCGGGCGTGCACCATCGGAACCCGAGTTTGAGGCTGGTCCGGTAATGGACCAGCGACTAATTAGCTGCCTCGGCTATCGAGTCGTGATTACCGCGTCTTCCACCCCCCCTTCCCCTCTCCCCCCTGCTGCACCCATCCTCCGCCCACCCTTCACCCTTTCCTTCGACCCTCCCAGTGAACCTGCGGCCTGCGCTTCAGTCAACCTGTAATTTCGTTTCCCACAGCCACGTGCAAATTAAATGCTCTCTTAAACTGCCATTAGGCCGCGGGGACCCAACCTGTGTTTAGCTCACAACTCAGAAGGAAAAAATGCCCTTCCCTTCCGTAGGAACTCACCCCTAGCGTGGCCTACTCTGCTGAGATATCGAGCGCCCTTTTTCCGCCCTCCCCCCCACCCCATTCGCCCTTCGCCCCACGACCGCCCCTCCTGCGGAGGTCGCCACGTTCCATCAGATGCCGCCCCTTCGCCGCACAATTCGCATCTGGCATCAGTATGGGCACTCTCGTTAATTAGCGACGGTGGACTCTGTTTAGAGATAATTTCTGTGGCATCCGTTCCGTGATCCCCGGGCAATTATCAACCTCCGTCTTCAAAGTTGATTTATACTGCATAATGTGTAGGATGTATTCCGGCTCAGACTTTAATTGTAGAAGCAGGTATACTGATTAATAACAGTGCAATTCCTTAAGAATATAGGTTACTCATTTACTTTCATTAGCAAACAACAATCAAGCTTCTTATACATATTTACCAAGTATCTTAAGATTAATATTACAAGCAAATATGACTTCCCGTTTGGACGCTAATGAAAAGTGTATGTAGCACAAAAAATTACATGCGGACTTCTGAAACTAAGTTACGGATGTTTTCCCACCCTAAGATCATTGCGGAGTGTAATGCATTGTCACAAGAGAGTACATGTTCCGGGAATCCTGCAGAAACAGTTCAGTTGTGATACAGATATTCTACAGCTACGTCTACATGGATAATCTGAAAATCACTCGTAAGTGCCTGGCAGAGTGTTCAACGAACTACCTTGATATTAAACCTGTATTAATCCGGTCTCTAACTGCTCGAGGAAAAAACGAACACCTATATCTTTCGGTGAGAGCTCTGATTTTCCCTTATTTTATTATAATTTAGGTTAGTGTCAAAAAACTATTTTAGCATTCGGAGGAGAACGTTGATGATTGAAATTTCGTGAGAAGATTCCGCCGCGACGAAATACGTTTCTGTTTTAATTACGTCCACCCCAAATCCTCCATCATGTCAGTGACCCTCTCTCCGCTATTTATCGATAATACAGAACGTGCTGCTCGTCTTTGATATTTCTCAATGTACTGCATTAATCCTATATGGTAAGTATCGCAGACCGCAGACTGCCAACACTACTCTGGTCCGTCCTCTTTTGGAGTACTGCTGTGCGGTCTGCGATACTTACCATATAGGATTAATGCAGTACATTGAGAAAAATCAAAGACGAGCAGCATGTTCTGCCAAAAAACACTGTCTTTGGTTTGCTTTCCCTATAAAGTTTTCTATGTGTTCTTTCCAATTTAAGTTATTCGTAATTGTAATTCCTGTGCATTTAGCTGAATATACGGTCTTAAGATTTGACTGATTTATTGCGTAACCGAAGTTTAACGGATTCCTTTTAGCACTCGTCTGGATTACCTCACACTTTTCGTTAATAATGGTCAGTCGCCAATTTTAGCACCATTTAGATATCTTTTCTAAATCGTTTTGCAACTTGTTTTGATCTTCTGTTGAGATTACTAGACGATAAGCGACAGTATCATCTGCAAACAACCTCAGATGGCTGCTCAGATTGCCTTCTAAATCGTTTACATAAATTAGGAACCGCAGAGGGCCTGAATCACTACCTTGGGGAACGCCAAAAATCACTTCTGTTTTACTCGATGACTTTCCGTCAGGTACTACGAACTGTGACCTCTCCGACTGGAAATGACGAATCCAGTCACATAACTGAGACTATATTCCATAAGCACGTAATTTCACTACAAGTCACTTGTGTGGCACAGCGTCAAAAACCTTCTGGAAATGTAGAAGTACGGAATCGGTTTGAAATCCCATGTCAATAGCACTCAACACTTCGTGTAAATAACGAAATAGTTGTGTTTCACAAGGATGATGTTTTCTGAAACTGTCTATCAATAGGCTGTTCTCTACATGGTAATTTATAACGCTGATAATGTTCGAATACAATAGATGATCAAAACTCATGCTGGATACCGACGTTAATGATATGGACCTGTAATTTAGTGGCTTACTTCTAAGTACCTTTCTTGAATACTGGTGCGACCTGCACAACTTTCTAGTATTTGTGGTGTGTGCCTCTCGTCGAGTGAGCGGTTGTATATAATTGTTAATTTATGTAGCTATTTCATAAGCTTAAGCTGAACAGGTGCATCACAGTGTGTGACTTAAATCGTGCGGCTACTGGAAACGTTCTCCAGAGTTAAGTAAGCGGGAGAGTACAATCGTTATGGGTAAAACATCTAAATTTCTGCACACAGCTCCACCGTGAAATTCTGTCGCGATGTCAAGTAAAAGCTGTAGTGAACTGGTCCCAACAATTTGACCAGGGCCGCGCAGAAGTGGGTGACTGTGATCGAGAAATCTCCATAATGTACCATGAGGTTTCTATCTTTCCGCCAAAATGAAAGAACATATGAAGGTGCAAGAGACTTTACAACGATGAGCACGTTCACACAGCTGTTCTCAAATGCCTGCGTGGCCAAGGAGCAGATTTCTGTCGTCGAGAAGCTGAAATATTGATAAAATTTGCCGACCGTTGTTTATGGAGGTATGGAGACTACCTTGAATTATGGTGTCGTGTATTTGTGGACTTTTGAAGTGCAATGGAGCATGAGTGTTATGGGACCATTCCAAATGTTTGGAAAAGAGTACAGGTAGTCCCAGTCCTCAAGAAGGGTCGTCGAGCAGATGCGCAAAACTATAGGCCTATATCTCTGACATCGATCTGTTCTAGAATTTTAGAACGTGTTTTTTGCTCGCGTATCATGTCATTTCTCTGTAGGAATCAAGATGGATTCCGGAAACAGCGATCGTGTGAGACCCAACTCGCTTTATTTGCTCATGAGACCCAGAAAATATTAGATACAGGCTCCCAGGTAGATGCGATTTTCCTTGTCTTCCGGAAGGCGTTCGATACAGTTCCGCACTGTCGCCTGATAAACAAAGTAAGAGCCTACGGAATATCACACCAGCTGTGTGGCTGGATTGAAGAGTTTTTAGCAAACAGAGCAGAGCATGTTGTTCTCAATGGAGAGACGTCTACAGACGTTAAAGTAATCTTTGGCGAGCCAGAGGGGAGTGTTATGGGACCATTGTTTTCCACAATATATATAAATGACCTAGTAGATAGTGTCGGATATTCCATGCCGCTTTTCGTGGATGATGCTGTAGTAGACAGAGAAGTTGAAGAATGAGAAAATTACAGCGAAATGCAGGAAGATCTGCAGCGGATAGGCACTTGGTGCAGGGAGTGGCAACTGACCCATAACATGTAATATATTGCGAATACATAGAAAGAAGGATCCTCTATTGAATGATTATATGATAGCGGAAAAAACACTAGTAGCAGTTATTCTGGAAAATATCTGGGAGTATGCGTACGGAACGATTTCAAGTGGAATGATCATATAAAATTAATTGTTGGTAAGGCGGGTACCAGGTTGAGATTCATTGGGAGAGTCCTTAGAAAATGTAGTCCATCAACAAAGGAGATGGCTTACAAAACACTCATTCGACCTATACTTGAGTATTGCTCATCAGTGTGGGATCCTTACCAGGTCGGGTTGACAAAGGAGATAGAGAAGATCCAAAGAAGAGAGGCGCGTTTCTTCACAGGGTTATATGGTAAGCGTGATAGCGTTACGGAGATGTTTAGCAAACTCGAAGTGGCAGACCCTGCAAGAAAGGCGCTCTGCATCGCGGTGTAGCTTGCTGTCCAGATTTCGAGAGGGTGCACATGGCGAAGTATGGTTTGTACCTGTAATAACCTTTATTGCACAATCAGGTATTCTGGATAAATACAGTGTAGATATCTAACTACATCGGAAATGGATGATATTCCGTTAACATCCAGTTTAATGAGTTTTAGATAGGGAGAGATTGCCATGATTTTTCTCAGAAGCCAGTTTCACAGACGAATACACAAGGTCAGCCTGAAATTTATCCATAATTTGCCTTTTCAATTAATAAAAAATGACAAGTCGGCTTCGTTTACAAAGAAATACCAAATTTTATTCTAGATAAAAAAGTTCTTGAAACATGTGTGACACAAGACTATCTTACCTGAGTACCAGGGTTAGATGGTCAGACATATAAGGGATTGATGGCCATAGGACAAAAAAACACTTTAAATTCCAAGAGAAAATTATGAACAAACTTTTAACACTTTAAACATGTTTTATTGAATCTCTTGGTGTAAAAAGAATTTTATACAGACTTGTATTATACGTAAATCACAACTTACACAAATCTCAATTATAAAGACCTTTTAAAATTCTTTAATTTTTTAGTATTTTTAGTAACTCGTTGGAGCATAATAGTTTTATACAGAAAATAATGAGAAGTCGTCTGAATTATGCAGTTAGTTGAATCAAGAACCAAGCCTAATGTGTAGTTTGCTTTTTAACAGAATTTTTAAGGTCTCCTTCTTTCCATGATCCCTAGAGCAGCTGGTCTTTCGAACGAACTTATTTTACATCTGTAAAAAGATAACAATGCCATAAAAATTTAATACATAATACGTTTATGAGACGGCCATCCATTCCGAAGATAGTATGACCCGTGTCAGCAAACATGGTCGATGCAAACTCAGCGCGACTGCTACGGTCGCAGGTTCGAATCCTGCCTCGGGCATGGATGTGTGTGATGTCCTTAAGTTAGTTAGGTTTAAGTAGTTCTAAGTTCTAGGGGACTGATGACCGCAGTAGTTAAGTCCCATAGTGCTCAGAGCCATTTGAACCATTTTTTTGATGCAAACTCAAAACTTACGTACCACTATGCAGTTAGACCTAAACAACTATACACTAAATTTTTCTTCGCTCCTCACAGCCTTAGTCATGTTTAAATCTAATGGTTACGACATACCATAAAATTTAATGGTACACTGAAAACTTAAATCATGGAAATTACTTACTTTTAGTTGAAATAAAGAGTAATTCCGAACAACAATTTCTCACGTTATTAACTGACTGCCAGTTGAACCGGCAGCGCTGTATAGCGAGTCGTGTAAGAACTACAGGAACTACATGAATTGGCCATCTCTCCCGTATGGCCCTCTATCCTAGATTTACCCTATCCATTATGCTCTCTAACCAACAGAGCTTCGTACGCATTTCTTAATGAAAGCCAGAAGTACAAGTTTAGAACAGCCGTTCACCTGTGCGATGGAGGAAGATTGTTAATTTAGCTTCCTTTCATTATGCTACACCTTAAGCTGTTGACAGGAGAACTTTAAATCATGACTTGTACTGTTTGCAAATACATGATCTGGATATGCTTTATTAAAAAGGGAAGGGGCAGGCTTTAATTTCAGCCGGGATGCGCCGGAACGGCGAGCCTCCAATTCTCAGAGATTTGTCTTTTAACTCACTGGAACAAGTCGGCAACGGATATTTGAAATAGAGCAAATGTGTATTACATTTCAACGTAACTATAATTTCCCGTTGCGCCTGCGCCAGTGATATTAATAATGGGTAACTAAAGTAACGCGATGGAGAGTGGCGTGGGGGCGGTACTCTGTGTGTGTGGTGTGTATGTGTGTGTGTGTGTGTGTGTGTGTGTGTGTGTGTGTGTGTGTGTGTGTGTGTGTATGTTTGTGTGTGTATGTGTTCAGTATACCCAAGGTAAGTTGATGTTCGTACCGAAGTTGTGATTGTGTGATCGGCACATATCGGTACCCTTCGTGTCTACTGTCTTTTGTTTACGACCTCCAGTAATCTGTGCGGTCACATGTGCTCCCATCAGCTGCTATGGTACAAATGACACAAAGTATTAACGTTTCGTGAAGACGTATTATATGGACGTTATGTGCAAATATGTTGCTTATCTGTGGCAATGAAGAGGAAATTAAATGAATCCCGTTGTAATAGAACTCAATGAGTAGAAGACGGATGACATTTAAGGAATTCAATAAGCATCTAGCTCCGTGTCTGTAGTGACGTCGTGTTGTGTTTTTCCTAAGTCTCCGGAAAGGCGGATTTGTACGTGACCATTATGAGCCAGGAATATCTTCATCGTCATACATCGCTAAATGCCTTATTAATTAATAGTGGACACACGTTCAGCCGAGCAGCTACAATGCAACTAGTTAAACATTGCGGCTGGCAGCAGTTGAAAACTTGACGTCATTACTACAAAGACTATCGATTATCTGTTGATAGAAACTAGGGAGTCTACTGAGTAGAACTACAGAGCAAAGTCACACTGCTACGCAGACAGACGTTAGCATATGTTGTTTATATCAAATCTTGTGACTTTATTGTTCTGATTATAAGAAAATATGTTTCAAAAACCTACATTTCAAAACAGTATTTTTTAAAAAAAATGATATCTCAGTGTAAGTTTTATTACAAGTTTTCAAAAATCGAAACATGTAATTTTCAACTTCGCCGGTGGGGGAAATGTATTTCTATGCGTTCTGGGGCCTAAAATTTTAGAAATGAAGTACTCGAAGAGTGGAGGAACCGTTAACGTAATTCCGTTCCACTGACCCTCAAAATGGATGCTTGTTGTCTCCAGAAACGTAGCTCAGTTATAAGAACAATACTATGTAGTTGAATTCAGTAATTCTAGAGACATGTCTTTTTCTTACATACAAATTCAAGCAGAGGCGGTAGTAAATACATAAGTGAGTAGTTAATCGATTGCAAAAATGCGGTTAGAAGAGGAACAGCAATGCTGCAGTGAATCGCGCTGCTAAGTGGATTAACTTAGATAATGACCAGCGGCAGTGTAACAAGACAGCAGAGCAAGTCAGACTAAACGGCTTTTTTCATAACATTGCCATATAAATATTTATTCCAAGAGTTAACATTTTATATTGCTCAATCACTTTGTATGATCAGGGTTACCCAAATTACTTTCGGTACAGAAAAAATAAGAAAACTGGATGAAGCAAATGTTATTTAGGTACCAGGTGGACATTAACAAGTATGAATGCAGTTCTTGTATCTTTGTTCATTTCGAAGGTATGAGGAGCAGTACGCGTTGTTGAAACAGTACCCTACATGTTCTATTTAGTGATCCATTTCCTCTCCTCAAGACCTGTCGTATCTTCGTTCGTTTCGAAGGCAACAGGAGGAGTACGCATTTTTGAAATAGTACCCTGTATTTTTTATTCAGTGATCCGTTTCCTCTGATTGAAAACGTATCACAGTATAACATTCACGTAAGCAAGACGCTATTAGAAACGCAACAGATTATTGACACTGAATCACCTGTATTAGAGTACACTGCACAAGCTTTTGGTGCGTTTATGGCTCAAACACTTTTTGCATTTATAATATTTCTCGCATTCTTGGGTATGAAAATAGAGCGTTGTAGCTTCGGTGTGGCCGAGCCGTTCTAGGCGCTTCAGTCTGGAACCGCGCAACCGCTACGGTCGCAGGTTCGAATCCTGTCTCGGGCTTGGATGTGTGTGATGTCCTTAGGATAGTTAAGTTTAAGTAGTTCTAACTTCTAAGTTCTATGTCCCATAGTGCTCAGAGCCATTTGAACCACTTGCCGCTGGTAACGTAACTCTTTCATTTCATGGAGCTGACAGTAAACAAATGGAATTACAAGTAAAATGCCCACAAGACATTCAGCCAACCATATTGAAACAAGAAAACATTATTGCAACTGCTGTTCTCCTAACTTACATTTTTCATAGACGAGTAACGTTTCTACCTTATCTTCGTTAGCGCACATTGTACTCGCACCAACATTCAACTGGGGGCGGTTGAATGAAGGGACGGTGTGTATTTTCCTTCTATTTCCATTTATTTAGTGTCAGCTCCAGAAAGTGAACGAGTTACCTTACCCCGGCCACATGCACTGCGCTAGTCCACGTGAGTCAATGTCAATTTTGTATTGCGCTTTTAACAACGACTTTTGTAGATGAATGACATACTGCGACCGTTTCTGGACAGTTCTTAAAGAGAGGAGCTTGATTACCTAACAAAAAATATCTTGTGCTATTTTAAAAAGAGGCAGTGTTCTTCATAGCTTCGTAACGGACAAATATAGAAGAAACGCTATCATGCTGGTTAATGTACCTCTGGCAGATAACCAACATTTGTTTCATAAATGGTTTTATTTAGCTTCTGGGGAAAGAATTTGTTGAGACAGTCAAGATAAATGAGACATGTTATGATGTAAACCTAAAGAAATACTAACGCAAGTTATGTGATGGTGTATTGTTTATTATAGAAGCTGAAGTCGAACTCCACCAAGAAAATTTCGGAGGGTGTTCAGGGATGATTGCTGAGCATGTAGTTAGAAAGGACCGCTACTCGTTACCGAGTAATAACATTTCATTCGATTTCTTTCCTGCTTTTAAATGTATATCTGTATTGCTAAGTGTGCAGTGCTGACGGTATGCTCTGTGTGTCTTGCTTGGGAATAAGCTCGTTTTTTTCAATGAGGATGCCTCCTGTGTCACAACCGTAATACCTACTTTACTCTTCTTTCTTACTCTTGCACTCAGTATCATTCCTTTCTGCCTTCGTTTTGTCTGTCCGGCGATGTTTGTTTTTCGTTAACAGTGATACACAGCGGTACTCATAGGTTTCCTGATGAATAGTTGGGTGATAAGTACGTCGTGTGTGGGCTCCCTGACTGCAATGAAAGTACGACAAAACGACGCTCTGCTGCGATGTCCACGCAGCGACGGTGATCACATGTGTATGGCCGCCTGAGAGAGAGAATGGCGTTTCGCATTTCAGTGACAGATACTGGCTCTCCAAGGTACGCCGGAAAATCTGACTTGGAAGACAATGTGCTACGCGGAATGTATGACAGTCGAGTAAACAATAGTTTGGGTGATTCACGATCCTTGAACACAAGTCAAATAGCTGATTTGGTAATCTTGCATGAGCAACAACTGGACACGTTTCAGCCACAGAAGATGCATCTAATATCGCCAGCAGACTTGTCGAGAAGCGTTCATAAATTCATTGTAACAGCAAAGAACAGAAAACCACAGTCCTCCTGCTTTTCATTGTTCACAGGCTATGTTCACCAGAGATGTTATGTTCGATAGCTGCAACAGCTCTGTGTAGGACGACGAAAACTCACATTCAGTGGTGTTTCGATTCCAATAACACAAGCTCGCTGTGGAAGTATGTGGAAAAACTATCAAGGATCATTTAATTGGATCTTACTTACTCCCCGATAAAGTTAACCGAGCCGTGTACGAAACGTTTCTTCAATATGTCTTTCGGCAGTTCCTATACGATGTGCCGCTGAGAATACGTCAACTTACTTGGTTGAGCACGACATGGCTGCGACAGACCTGCACGCGATGTTATCAACCACTATGGAAATTCCAGGATGGAATGTAACAATATAATGCAAAGGATAGCTGCCAGAAACTGTGCCCACACGTGTGTGTGAGTTGCATTTACAAGACTTTGTGCGTTTGCGTATGTTGTCTATTGTTGACGGAGGCCTTGTTGGCCGAAAGCTAACTTTCCCTCAGTCTTTTCGTTGTGCCTTTCCTTGTGCCTTTCTGCGACTCAGAAGCTCCGCTATATGGTGAGTAGCAATTACCCTTTTCTTATACTATTAATAACCACTATTGTGTACAGTTTGAACAATAATGAGTTGTTTGCGCTCGCCCTTTAACCTTTCGCTATTCGCATGGGCCTGTTTGTTGGGATTTTCACAACAGCGCAAAAAGTGCGTCAAACTCGTTGGACTGTAAAGCGTTCAAGACTGGTCATGGCGCGTCGCTGTACACTGTGCCGTGACCGTGGAGATCGATGTTTTGGACAATACTCTGAAGAGTTTTGATGTGTGGTCTCCACTGCCAAATGTAGATGTTGGCTTCCGGTGAGGCCGGTGGGCCTCTTCTGCCTGGAACTTGCGACATGCAAACTGCTGCCCTCACTCTGTCAACAGACCCGCGCCTGGCTGCAGCCTGTTCGCTCAGGAATATTGCACCGAATCTAACTTATCCCTATCTTAAACGGTGGTGCCGCTACAGATGTGTACTTTACTGTACACTGACAGAAAAATCTGAAAAAACTGTGATTTAGGCTCATGCGTTGCATCTGAGGGTTGTTGTGTTAGTCTGTGTTTCGTGTTGTACATTTTGGTGACTGTATAGTAAGGCATTTTCACGGCTTATAACGTATTGTCACTGTTACTCCGTAACGAGCCACCAGAGAGTACGGTTCCCTCATAGCAAAATGCTCAGAAAATAACTCTGAACTAACTCCGATATTTTGTCGGCGGCTCGTACTAACGCATATTGCCACGAATGTGTTCAGTTTTGAACTGCACTCAGTGTCATTAAGAGACTAGCACCTTTTCATTATATTCCCAGGTTTTTGTATCTCAGCTGTCATAGGGCAATTTGAAGAAGTTTCGGTGCCTCATTGGCACTATCTTCAGGCTCCTATACACCAAGCTGGGTAAATCATCTAGTCGTTAGTTCTATTATCGGGATCATATACCGAAATAGTTTCCGTAGACTGCGAAAAATTTCACGATCGACGTGGGCTCTTCTCTGAGCGAGAAGTTTTTAGAAGCCTATAGAAAACAGTTGGATATATTGCTCGCAAATGGAACACCGGCACAGGGATGTACAGGGTGCGGTACTTAAATCCAAACAATTTTTAATTTGAATTTCCCGCCATATCGTACTTCCGCCGGAGGCCGCGATTGGCGTTGTTGAAAGTGATAGGCATCTCGTAAACGGTCAGAACCTCATAATGGCGGAGATGTTATGGACAAGTGCGGAGTACAACCGAAGAGCTGCGATTATCGTAAATCTTCGCGCTGGGCGTTCACCCACTGAAATAGTTCGATTGTTTCGGGTACCCGATATCAACTGTGTGCGATATTGTGGCCAAGTATAATGCTTTGGAGAAGTCTGGGTAGGGTTCCGCAAACCAGGCGGGGAAACCTCGTTCGAGGAAACGCCTGTCGCGAACTGCGGCAGTTATCGACAAGGCTCAGGCGTTCATATCGGAGGACTCGGGGCAAGCGCTGAGGAAACTGGCGTCACTATGGAACGTCAGCGAGCGAACTATGCGTCGGATGGCAGAGGAGGACCTCATACGAGACATTTTGTCCAAAACTGGCTCTGGGATAACGTTGACATGTTCTGGTCATAGAAGTTCTGGCCTCCAAATAGCCAGGATCTGAACCCTGTCTACCACTATGTTTGGAGGGTAGTCGAAAGATTTACCAATAAGACGAGACACCGTAATGTCGCACGTCTTCGTGCCGCTATCGAAGCAGCATTCGTGAATGCGGGTAGCGCTGTTTTAAAGATTGCGTGCTATCGCTTCAGGATCAAATTGGAGGCGGTCTTTTCGGCTGAAGGGTGTTACATCGAGGAATGTTACTCTTGAAAGATACCACTACATACATGTAAAAGGCTTTTCATTTTCACTTCTGTTTTGTTTTAATAAATTTGTTTTCTAGGAAAAGTTTCATTTGGCTCTGCGACTCAACTTCTGAGGTCATCAGTCGCATAGAACTTAGAACTAATTAAACCTAACTAACCTAAGGACGCCACACACATCCATGCCCGAGGCAGGATTCGAACCTGCGACCGTAGCGGTCGCTCGGTTCCAGACTGTAGCACCTAGAACCGCACGGCCTCTCAGGCCGGCGAAAGTTTCATTTGTCCGGATTTAAGCACCATACCCTGTACTACAGAAATCTGCAAACGAGGTTACGTGAGGTTACCAGAACGGAGAGTTGTGGGGAACTATCCAAAGTTGCCTTATTGCTCCATCACAACGCCCCAAATTCATTGTGCACAGAGCACATTCACACACGAAGCTTTTAAGGGCTGTTAAAATTGTCCCTCATCGTTCGTCCCCCCCCCCCCCTTCCATTCCCAGTCTCGTAACACGGCACTGAGTGACCTAGTACTTTTCTTTCTCCGGAAGAAAAAAACCTTTGCCTTTCAGGCCCTTCCAGTATCAGGACGACGTGATTTTTGAAGTGAAACGTTTGTTAAACTGCCAAAATGCAGACTTCTTCAATCAAGGTTTCCGCGAAGTGATCTATCTTTGGTTTCAGTTCTTCAGGGTGATAATTATAGCTTTGTGACTAACCCTCGCAATGGACCCTTAGCGACGGTACAATAAAAAAAGCTGCCCACATGAACTATCTCAGGCAGGCGTAAGCACGCTATTTGAGGGCCTAGCTGAAGGTCGTGGCGGGCCGTGTTCTGACTGGCACCTGTGTGCTGGAGAGTGCTGCAGCATGCAGCGCACCTGATTCAATTACGGCGACGTAGCTCATTAGCGTTGTAGCGCGTGTGGTGCGTGCGCGGTTCCCTGCTGGGCGCGGCAGCTGCCGCCTACCTGTGACCCCTACACACGGGATGGCCTCACGTACATACCGAACACGTTTCCATCAGATGGGCTCCCTGCTTTGAAAAGACATGTCCGACAAATGGATGAGGATAGAAAATTAATTACGAAAAACAGTGAATACTGTTGTCAGTTTCCAGATGCATTCAGTTTGTATTTATAAAAGCGAACTCAACAGAGCATGCTGTAGGGAGGCATAACGTTAACAAGAAACTCAGCTTGCAAATATATAGTTGCTATAATCGTCGGCATTACTAGGGCATTCTACTTTTTTGCCGTCAGCGCCTTTTAACCCCCTAAGAGAGTTGGTATACCTACAGCTCTATACATCTACGTCAAAGACAAAGAGCTAAGAATGTCATGTCCACGTCATCACTTAAATAATAAGGCCCCCGAAGGTTACCTACAAGGGTTGAAACGTCCTCTTAGAAAATTTAATGAATTACTGCGCTGATAAACCTCTTACATTATTTGATTTTCAAACAGCTGAGCAGAACTGAACGTACTCAGACATTTCGCTCTTTACCTATTCTGATCAACACTAAACTGACACACAATACTTTTAGCGCAACGCAATCTGACTTTCAATAATCCCTACAAAGGAATGGGCCTGACTAACAATAATCTATACCTTTCATGAATCACTTCTCACAAAAGTCTTCGTTACTCGAACTACTACAATATAGCGAGCGCCACTACTGACAGCTAAATAAAATATTCAAACTACTGAAGGCACTAACTACTGATAGCCATAGTTAGCAAATGAAAGATTTTGATAGAAAACAAACAATATATTTACCTCAATAGTGTTCAAAAGACATAATATGGACACACGTCCAGATCATCCGCTCTCAAAACTCCGCCATTTCTCTCCACACATCCACCACTGCTGGCGGCTCACCTCCAACTGCGCAACGCTACGCGGTGTTAACAGCCAACTGCCCAACACTACAATAGCGTCTATTTCAACAATGCCCACCAGCCACAGACTGCACAAAGCAAATGGTTCAAATGGCTCTGAGCACTATGGGACTTAACAGCTATGGTCATCAGTCCCCTAGAACTAAGAACTACTTAAACCCAACTAACCTAAGGACAGCACACAACACCCAGCCATCACGAGGCAGAGAAAATCCCTGACCCCGCCGGGAATCGAACCCGGGAACCCGGGCGTGGGAAGCGAGAACGCTACCCCACGACCACGAGATGCGGGCACTGCACAAAGCAAAACCAGTGATTATCATTCACATCACTACGTGGCGTTACCAATATAAAAACCTAAACAGCCTACTTACAGTGTCTGTCGATGGTTCCGTGTTCTGGAATTTGCCACTGAATCAATTAATGGAAAGTTTTAAGAAAATCAGTCAATCTTGAATCTCATGGCGCATGTTGATGCTGTAATGATCGTCGTCGAAGGTGGGACGAGAAGTAATTTGATTGGCTGGTTGTCTGCCTTAGGAGAGAGGAGCAAACAGCGAGATCATCGGTCCCATCGCATTAGGGAAGGATGGGGAGGGAAGTTGACCGTGCCCTTTCAAAGGAACAATCCCGCAAGTAGGCTGGAACGATTTAGGGAAATCACGAAAAACCTAATTCAGGATGTCCGGACGAGAGTTTTAACCGTCGTTCTTCCGAATGTGAGTCCAATGTGCAGCAGTCTTAAAACAGGTTGTAATGCATTTCAGGAAGTGTGCGATTGGTGTCGAGGACTAAAGTTATCAGCGTTCTTGTCGTCTGAAGACTAGTCTGATGTAGGTCTCCATGTCAGTATGTTCTGTGAAAGTCTCTTCACCTCTGCATAACTACCTCAACCTGTATACAGTTCAACCTGCTTGCTGTAGAAAAGCTTTGTCCTCTCTCGAGAATTTTTACCTCCAAATTTTCCACACCGTAAACTTCTTTCTCTCCCGAAGTCGATACGATACCTCCTCATTAGTTATCCGAATTAGCCATCTAATCTTTAGTATTCTTCTGTATTACCATATTTCTGAAGTTTCATCCCCCTTTTTGTCTGAACTGTTCCTCAGTCACGTTTCACTTTTGTGCATGGGTTCCCTCAAGGCAAATACCTTCAGGAAAGACTTCCTAAGACTCAAGTTTATATTCAACGCCAATAAATTTCTCTTTTCCAGAAATGATTTTGTTGATGTTATAACTACACATTTTATATCCTCTCTACTTCAGCCATTGCTAATTATTTTGCTGCCCAAACTGCAAAATTGATTTCCTAATTTTAGTATGTGATTTTTGAATTAGATTCCTTCTTCATCACCTTAGTTAGTTCGACTATGCTCCATTAATCTTTTTTTATTATTTTGTTGATATTCATCTTATAGCCTCCTTTCGAGACACAACTCATTCCCTTCAACTTATCCTCCGATTCCTCTGCAGACTATGAAAGAACTGCTCTATAATCGACAAACTTTAATGTTATTATGCTGTCTTCCTGAAATTTAATCCCTTTCGAAATTTCTCTTCGGTTTGTGTTTGTGCTTGCTCTATGAATAAGTTAGGGGTGGGCTATAACATTCTCTCACTACTAATTTCGGCAACAGTTTAGAAAGTCTTCGTGCTACTGATCTGTTCGATCGTAATTTAAGGGGCGAATCAAAATGCTGACTTCGTTTCTTCTGATCACAGTTTCTCTCGCTATACAAGAGTCACGCAGATGGAGATGTTCCCCTGTTCTGCGTGTCCCAACGCCTCCACGACATACACGATGTCTAAATCGTTGATTCTCAAATTAATTATTCTTGGATGCTGCATAACGTACTCTAAAAAGTTGTGTCATAATTTTTTTCTCCTCGATTTGATTTAGTATCTCTTCTTGGATCGAGTCTAATCTTCAGCAACCAGCTGTCGTACCCAATTTCTGCATGTTAATTTGATATTTACTACACACAGTTCTCACGTTTCACTTGTGTCGGAAAGTGAAAGATTTTGTGAGATTTTATAAATTCCTAACTGGGAGCAAATAATTTAGTCTCACTCGTGTGCTTTGGTAGTTTAGTTTTTGAATCTCGGCTTTCTAATCCAACTTATTGGATACAGATTTTGCGGTTTCGTCAATGTCTACAGTAGGGTTTCGCAGCGAGTGTCGATAGTCGTTTGTTTGTCTGTGTAGCGTAGTTTACCACAGTCTTTAGTATGGATAGGAGTTGAGTGGGTGACATTTCGCTCCCAGCTACATGCTGTATTGGCTTCGATTACACAGCTTTAGGCTGCAGTGGATAGGCATCACTGCTGTGGACTGGCCGTGGAGTTCCTATGAACGTCCAGCACGACCTACAAGTCCTGCGATCGGTCGGCACCAGAGGCCAGCCCAGTTACTGCTCGCGCTGAGGTTGACCCCTCACTCGTGGTCGAGTAGGAGGTCGCCTTGGGGCGTGGCAAGATGCAAAAGACGTCCCAGGGGACCAAAGTTAAGGCCTCCCTGGTTAGTCTGACAAACATGTTCCAGGTGCTATCTGTCGCTGACAATGTCCCTCGGCCAGATGCTGTCGCCTGTCCTGTATTAGAGGAAATTTCTCAGCCTGCAAGATACAGGCAAACACAGAGGGTGTGGTTATTGGAAGTTGGGAGCTCCAATGTTCGGCGCATTATGGAGCCGCTTGGGACATGGCCACCAAAGAAGGGAAGAAAGCAAATGTGCACTCCGTGTGCATACCGGGTAGAGTCATTCCAAATGTGAAATGGGTCCTTCTGGATGCCGTGAAGAGCACAGGGTGCAGCCAACTGGAGATGGTGGCCCATGTCGGTTCTAATGATGTGTGTCGCTTTGGCTCGAAAGAGGTTCCATCTGCTTTCGAGCAGCAATCAGAACTGGTAATTATCAGAAGCTAAGACGATTTTGCAAACATATAGGCTGCTGATTCCTCGACTTGCGCCATAGGGTGGTCTAATTTCATGTATTGCCAAATAGGTTAGGAGTACACTATGCGCCGGAGGCGGCTTCACGGGTAGCAGGGGATGTGTGATGTGGACTGCATGGTTTTAAGCTTAGAGGGCCTCGGGGAAACACAAAAAGAGCTTCAGTCGTAAAAGGTGGAGGTGGAACAGAGGAAGAACGTAGGTCTAGGAACTATCGGTATATCAGCTATAACTGTCGTAGCTGTGTTGGGAAACTACCAGAGCTCCAAGCGCTAATAGAAAGCACTGATGCTAAAATTGTGATAGTCACTGAAACCTGGCTAAAGCCGGAGGCAATTTCAGCTGAAATTTCTGCGAAGAACCTAACGATGTTAAATACATTTGGCGGTGGCATGTTTGTTGCTGTTAGAAGTACTTTACCTAGTAGCTAAACTGAAGTAGATAATGCCAGTGAGTTACTGTGGGTAGAGGCCATTCTTGGTAACCCGAATAAAATAATAATTGGATCCTTTTACCCACCTCCCAGCTCAGATGATATAGTTGCTGAAAGCTCCAAAGAAAACGTGAGTCTAATTTCAAACACGTACATGACTCATACAGTTATAGTTGGCGATAACTTAAACTTACACTCGCTATGTTGGCGATAATAAATCCTTAAATCCGGAGATACGCATAAACATCATCCAAAATTGTGCTAAACACCTTCTCTGAAAATTGAGCAACTAGGTCATACGCCCACTAGAATAGTAAACGGTTGTGAAAACATACCTGAGCTCTTAGAAACAAGCACCAAAACGGATACAGAGATTAGTGAACGCAGGGTTGTCGTAGCGAGACGGAATACAGTAACTCCAAAATCTACCAAAAATAATACAAAAACATGTATATTCAAAACATCAGATCAAAATTCGCTTGACGCCTTCCTGAGAGACAATCTTCCAAATTAACGATGTAAGTGTACACCAGACGTGGTTTGAATTCAACGAAATAGTATCGACAGCAACTGACAAATTTATACCAAAAAAATTGATGAACAACGGACCTGATCTCCCCTGATACACAAAACAGGTGAGAACACTGTTGCAGAAACAACGAAAAAAGCATGCAAAACTCAAACGAACGCAAAATCCGCAGAGTTGGCTATCTTTCACAGAAGCTCGAAATTTGGTGCTGACGTCAGAGCGAGATGCTTATAATAGTTTCCACAGCGAAACATTGTCTCAAAACCTGGCGCAAAGTCCAATGAGATTCAGGTCATATGGAAAGTATGCTAGCGGTAAGACGCAAATAATGTCTTCTCTGCACGATATCAATGCAAATACTATCGATGACGGTGCTAATAAAGCGGAGTTATTGAACACAGCCTTCGGAAATTTCTTCACCAAAAAAGACGAAGTAATTATTCCAGCATCCGAAGCAAGAACAGCTGCCAACTTGAGTAACTTAGAATTAGACATCCTCGGTATAGCGAAGCAACTTAAATCACTTAATAGAAGCAAGTTTTCCGGTCCAAATCATATACCAATTAGATTCCTTTCAGAGATTGCTGATGCTATAGCTTCATTCTTAACAGTCATATACAACCGCTCACTCGGCGAAAGGTCCGTACCCAAAGACTGGAAAGCTGCACAGGTCACACTAGTGTTGACGAAAGGCAATAGAAGTAAGCGGCTAAATTACATGCCCATATTACTAACGTCATTATGTAGCACCACTTGGGAACATAAATTGTCTTCGAACTTTATGAATTACTTAGAGGAGAACTGTCTATTGATACATAATGATACATAGTCAACATGGATTTAGGAAAGGTTGGTTGGTTTAAAGGGAGAGGAGGGGTTAAACTGCTTGGTCATCGGTCCCTTGTTCGTATGAAACAAGTCCACGAGGGACAGAATAAAATACCGCCAAAAACCTGGAGAAACGAAAGCCCAAAGAACTAAAGAAGGGCAACAAACACTACAATGAACAAATTAAGACAAGAAAGCCACAAGATACGCAACAAACAGGTGTATGGATTAAAACAAGAGAGCAGATGACCATGGCTGGATGATCACGAGAATAAAGCAGGATAAGCCAGCCACTCTGCAACACATTACAACCTTCATCCTAAAACCACTAGGGCTGGGAACACAGATTGACAAAGGACATGCGCTAAAACTTAGATCGAACAATAAATTACCCCTAAAAAAGTGTAAAACATAAAACTAAATTTCGTAGATGAGGCGTTGTCAGCTAAAACTAATGGTAACGAGTCCGGTAGCTGATAATGCGGTCGCAGGGCAGGGCAGATAAAGTAGGACAGTGCAACAGAATGTGGGCCACCGTCAACCGGCCACCGCAACGACACTGGGGTGGGTCTTCATGGCGGAGGAGATAGCCGTGGGTGAGCCAAGCGCGGCTGATGCAGAGCCAGTAGAGGACCCCACAGTCCCTGCGAGAAGCCTGCATGGAGGACTGCCACACATTCGTAGTCTCTTTTAGGGCACGCAGTTTATTGGGCGTTTGTAATTATACCATTCCATGTTTCACATCCGAAAACCATTGCAGTATAATATCAACTGCAGGTCAGTTTCAGAGATGCCTATCTCCAGAAGCGGTTTCCAAGTAGCCCGTTTGGCCAGCCTGTCAGCTATCTCATTCCCTGGGATCCCAACATGTCCTGGTGTCTAGACAAACACCACTGAACGACCAGACAATTCTAGGGCATAGACCAACTACTGGATGGTCACTACCAAAGGATGACGAGGGTAGCACTAATCAATGGCTTGTAAACTGCTCAAGGAGTCACTACAGACAAGGAAGGACTCATCAGAACAGGAACGGATATGCTCCAGAGCACAGGATATGGCCAACAGCTCTGCAGTGAAAACAAAGCAGCTATCTGGCAAGGAGCGCTGTTCAATGTATCCTGTGTGAGCAGAAGCGAACCCAACGTGACCACCAATCATTGAGTTGTCAGTGTAGACTACTTCAGAGCCCTGGTATGCATCAAGAACAAAGAGAAAGTGACAGTGTAGGTGCTCAGGAGAAACTGAGTCCTTAGGGTCATGCAAAAGGTCCAGCCAAAGCTGCAGACTAGGTAAACACCGTGGTGGTATATATGAACGGACACATAGGAGAGGTTGTATAGGAAAGGACTCCAGTTCAGACAGGAGTGATCAGTCACGAACAGTAGTGGTAATCTCTGATATGGGCCGCCAATGTAGGAGATGAACTGCCATGGTAAGGGAAAGGAAACCGTAATTTGGATGCTCAGGAGAGCTACAAATTTGTGTGACACAATTGGTGAGCAGTTGTAGGCGCCTAACCTGCAATGGAGGGACCCCAGCCTCCACCAGTAGGCTGGTCACCAGACTCATCCTAAAAGCGCCCGTCGCTAGTCGAACCCCACAGTGGTGCACTGGGTCTAGTAACCACAGTGTTGAGGGCGCCGCTGAACCATAAACCAGACTCCCACAGTCAAGGTGGAGTTGAACAAGGGTTTTGTAGAGCTGCATCAGTGTAGAGTAATATGCACCAAAATTAGTGTTGCTCAGGTAGCAGAGGGCATTAGGGTAATGCCAGCAGTTACGCTTAATCTGGCGAAGATGAGGAAGCCAAATCAAATGGGCAGCAAAAACCGGTCCTAAGAATCGATATGTTTCCACTACACTGAGTGTATCATCATCAAGGTAAAGTTCTGGTTCTGGATGGACAGTATGACGTAGAGAGAAATGGATAGCACACGACTTTGTGGCGAAAAACTAGAATCTGTGGATTACAGCCCCCCATGACTGTGCATTGCGGATGGTTGCCTGTAGGCGCTGCTCAGCAACACCAGTGCTGGAGGAGCTGGAGGAAATGCAAAAGTCGTCGGCATACAAAGAGGGTGAGACACTAGGCCCCACAGCTGCTACTAGAACGTTAATGGCCGCAAAAAATAAAACAACACTCAATATTGAACCCTGGATATGGGGGGGGGGGGGGGGGGACTTTAGGAGGCATGAACTTGGAGATGGAAATTACAGGGCGACAGAAAGTTTTGGATAAAAATAGGGAACGGGCCTCAGAGTCCACACTCGTGTAATGTGGCGAGGATACGGTATCACCAAGCCATGTAGTAGGCTTTTCTTAAATCAAAGAAGATGGCTACCAGGTATCGGCGTCTGGAAAAGGCAGTTGGGATGGCAGACTCGAGGGACACTAAGTTATCAGCAATAGAGCATGCCAGGTGGAAAGCGCTCTGGCATGGAGCCAGTAGGCCCCGGGACTCCAGAAGCCACACAACTGCGATCTTACTGTATATTCTAGCAGCTTACAGAGAACGTTGGTGAGGTTGATGGGCCGATAGCTATCCACGACAAGCAGGTCTCTACCAGGTTTGAGCACTGGAATGATAGTGCTCTCCCGCAACTGCGTCGGAAATACGCCATCGCTCTAGATATGGTTGAAGATGATGAGGAGATCTCCCTGGTAGTCCAATGAGAGATGTTTAGTCATCTGGCTATGGATGCGACCTGTCCAGGAGCTGTGTTGGGACAATGTGCAAGGGCGAGGAGGTCCCACTCAGTACATGGAGTGTTGTAACGTTCACTGTGACGTGTAGTGAATTAGAGGAGTTTCCCTTCCATCCACCGTTTGAGACTACAAAAGGCAGTAGGTTAATTCTCAGATACAGAGGTCTGAGCATAGTGCTCAGCAAATTGCTCTGCAATTGCATTTGTGTCGGTAGATACCAGGGACACCTGTTGGGGTCTGGTACCCAATACACATCTGATCTTCGTCCAAACTTGCGAATCCGAGGTACGTAACCCAATGTTGGAGACATACCTTTCCTAAGACTCCTGTTTCCGTGTTTTTACGAGCTGGCGAACAGGGGTGAACAGCCTTTGAAAAGTGCTGGTTGCAGCTACACTCTTTAATGGTCTCTGCGATTTCCAGCGACCACCAAGGCACTGTCTTTCGCCGGGGACACCCTGAAGAACAAGGGATCGCGTGTTCAACAGCAGAAACGATTGGTGTTGTTACTCTCTCGACCACCACATCGATGTTACCGTGTGGGGAAGATTCAGCGGTAACAGCACAGGTGAAAGCTTCCCAGTCGGCCTTCTTTAAAGCCCATCTGGGTAGGCGTCCGGGAGAATGATTCTGGCTGAGTGACAAGAAGAATGGGAGGTGGCCACTACCACACAAGTCATCGTGGGCTCTCCAGTGGATAGATTGGAGAAGTCCTGGACTGCAAAGTGATAAATCAATGGCTTAGTAAGTACCATGAGCCACACTGAAATGTGTGGGGGCCGCACTGTTTAAGAGGCAGAGGTCGAGATGAGACAGTAAATTCTCAACATATCTCCCTCAGCCAGTAATCATGGTGCCACCCCACAATGGGTTATGGGAGTTAAAATTTCCCAAAAGTAGGAAAGGTTTGGGGAGTTGATTAATCAGCGCAGCCAATATGTTCAGTGGTACTTAACCATCTGGTGGAAGACATACATTGCAAACTGCCACAATCGAGGGGCCAGGCATAGCCTTACAGCCTTAAGGGCCATCTATAAATGGCAGAACTGATGGGGCTGTAACAGTTGTTGTAGCTGTGACATAAGACGATGTCATGCACACAGGATTGATCCTTTCAATTTTCCTTTTAGCCTCTGTGTAGTTCAGTCGATCCTGGGTCTTGTATTCCATGATCTTCCTTTCCTTCTGCAGAATCCTGCAGTCTGTTGAGCAAGGGGAATGGTGCTCCCTGCAGATGACACAAATGGGAGGCGGGGCACATGGAGTTTTGTGATGTAATGGGCATCTACAATCTCGACATGTGACACTTGAAGTACAGCGGGAAAACATGTGCCCAAACTTCCAGCACTTAAACCACCACATCGAGGGAGGGATACATGGTTTGACATCACATTGGTATACCATCACCTTAACCTTCTCGGGTAAGGTGTCACCCTCAAAGGCCAAGATGAGGCTCCCATGTCAATCCGATTATCCCTTGGTACCCTATGACCGCTCTGGGCGAAATGAACACGTCGTCATTCTAAACAGGCGCGCAACTCGTCGTCGGACTGGAAAAGAAGGTTCCTGCACAATATTTAAGCTCTTTTGGGGCATGATGGAAACAGAGACATCTCTCAGCTTATCACAGGCGAGCAATGCCTGTGACTGGGCAGAGGATGCAGTTTTAATCAGGACTGACCCACAGCGCATTTTCGACAATCCCACCAACTCCCCAAACTTGTCCTCTAAATGCTCCACAAAAAGCTGAGGCTTCGTCGATAGGAAAGATTCCCCATCAGCTGTCATACATGCTAGGTACTGGCGCGAATATGTTTCGCTTCTGTCTTTAGCGTGATGTCCCTTCCATGTTGTGGCCAGGGAGGGGAACGATTTGGGGTCATACTGCCTCGCATTGAAATGAGACCTTGAGCGCTTGGAGACTCCTGGTGTTTGACCACCAGCAATAGATGACGTAGTCCGCTTCATTATGGGTCATCCACCCTGATGCCACCCACTCCAACCAGGGACCTTCCCCACGGGCGCCACCTAGCCTTAGCAATGGCCACCTGGCAGGACTGCCATTGCCGGGAGTCGCGATGCCCCAGGTAGACGGGCATCTACTCCTTGGCATACGTGGGTAGTCAACGGCACAGGTATCAGCGGAGCGATCCCTGTGTAGTCAGGGGGCTACAACAAATAGGGTGCATGGCGACCCCACCACAACAGACTGGCTTTCAAGTCCATTATCAACGTCGCCGGAGAAAACGACACCGCACAGTGATGGAGGAAAACGCACACAGGAAGGTATACTCATCCAAAGTCTGGAGAATGAGTGGAATTGCACATCCACGACGATAAAGTGTGCATAAGTTCTCAGCACACGAAGGACACGATGCAATATCTAAGGCGCCCTTCCCCAACTGGCTCGCTCTAACGAAAAATTTTGAAGAATTTAGGTCAAATCCTACAGGGGGCCATCACAGAAAGACCGAAACGTTTAAGACTCCTTTTAGTCTCCTCTTACGACAGGCAGGAATACCTCAGGCTTATTCTAACCCCCGAACCCCTAGGGGTGATTTAGAAAACATCGCTCCTCTGAAACACAACTGCATCTGTACTCAAACGAAGTACTGAGTGCCATCGACAAAGAATTTCATATTGAATCCGTATATCTAGATTTCCATAACCTTTTTGGCACCGTAACTCACAAGCAGTTTGTTATCAAATTTCGTGCTTATGGAATATCGCCTCACTTATGGTACTGGACTCGTGATTTCCCGCCTGAAAGGTCACAGTTCGTAGTAATTGCCAAAGAGTCATCGAATGAAACAAAAGTGATTTCTGGCGTCTTCCAGGGAAATGTTATAGGCCTTCTCTTGTTTCTTATCTATATAAACGATTTAGGAGACAATCTGAGCAGCCGTCATAAGTTGTTTGCAGATTATGTCATCGTTTATCGTCAAGCAAAATCATCATAAGATCAAACCCAACTGCAAAACTATTTAGATAAGATACCTGTATGATGCTAAAATTGGAAATTGACCCTAAATAACGAAAAGTGCGAGGTCATCCACCTTAGTGCTGAAAGGAATCCGTTAATCTTCGGTTACACGACAAATTAGTCAAATCCAAAGGCCGTAAATGCAACTCAATACCTAGGAGCTACAACTACGGACAACTTAAATTGGAAAGAACACACAGAAACTGTTCTGTGCAACGCGAATCAAAGACTGTGATTTACTGGTAGAATACTTAGAAGATACAACAGATGTACTAAAAATACTGATAACACTGCTCTTTGTCCGTCCTCTTTTTGAGTAGTGCTGCGCGGTGCGGGATCCTTACCGGATGGCATTAACGAAGTACATCGAGAAAGTTCAGAGAAGTGCAGCACGTTTTGTACTATCGAGAAATCGGGGAGAGAGTGTCATGGACATGACACCGGGTTTGGGGTGGATATCCTTAAAACAAAGGTGATTCTCGTTGCGGCAGGATCTTATTACGGAATTTCATTCACCAGATTTCTCCTCTGAATGCGAAAATATTTTTCTGACGCCGACCTACATAGGGAAAAACGACGAACCTAATAAAATAAGGGAAATCAGAGTTCGCACAGAAGGATATGTTATCTTTTTTTTCCGGGCACTGTTCAAGATTGGAATTATTGTGAAGGTTGTTCGATCAACCCTCTGTCAGTCATTTAAGTCTAATTAGCAGAGCAGCGGCGATGATGTAGATGTAGATTTCTTAAACTTCTATTCTCTTCTTGTCTATTCTGTTCGTTACCCATGTTTCACTTCCGTACAAGGATACGCTACAGTTCAACGCTGTCAAAAAAACTTTTCTTGTTATTTCATGTATCCATTTTGTACTCCCTTTACTACTGATTTCATTCGACTGCGTTCCCTTTTTCTACTTTTTCCACGTTCATCTTACATCCACTTTTCAGGCTACTATCCGTACCTAATGCCCATCTTCCAGCTCCTGGGAGTCTACAGGAGTATCTGAATGTCACTTCTATGCAGAATGAAATATTGCAGCAAAGGTATAAACTCCAAACAACCCGTGTAACCAGTCTCCGAGTAGTATACAAGTCACATAAAATGCGTACCTTAATGGAAAGACCATTTGTGTAGAAGGAAATGATGTACGGACTATCAAATGTGTAATAGTGTTCAGTATTAACCTACAGTATGAAAAGGAACCAGAAAGTAGAACCAAATGACAGACAAATATGATTAACGTATCAGCCTAGTATGTCATGGAGTGGGGAACGTTCAGTTTCCATGGTCCCCTACTACGTTTTGTCTGTTTTCGAGGCAAGGCAACGGCGCAGATATAAGCTTGGTAGTCAGTAAAAACCGTTGGACGCGTGTCTCAACGCTAGCTGTCGCCGCGCGGATTCCTCGCGAGACGTACTCTCTATCCAAGCGGCTGGCCGAGTGGCTGGTAACGTATGTGTAGCCGCCATTATCGCCGTGTTGCAGCATCCAGGTGGCATGGAGCGTGAGGCCCCCTACCAGTGCATGCAACGCTTGGAAGGAGACGAAGAACTAGAGTTGGATCTCGGGCGGTAGAACCCACTTGAAATCGCCGCCCACCGTTTGATGCTCCGCATGTCCTTGAAAGAACGAGGTCATCTGCTCGGAGTGAAAGGCGGTCCTTTCTCGGCGCTTCGATGAGCCTGAAGGCGCATAAACGTTCTTCAAACGGACTGCACCGACCGTCAACGCGACACCGCTCGCCGACGGAAGGCAAGTCAAGTCCCACTCCCCTGTCCCTCCCCTTAACAGTATGGCCGTTCCGTCATACCTTCGCCAGCTGGTAAACTACACTCCTGGAAATGGAAAAAAGAACACATTGACACCGGTGTGTCAGACCCACCATACTTGCTCCGGACACTGCGAGAGGGCTGTACAAGCAATGATCACACGCACGGCACAGCGGACACACCAGGAACCGCGGTGTTTGCCGTCGAATGGCGCTAGCTGCGCAGCATTTGTGCACCGCCGCCGTCAGTGTCAGCCAGTTTGCCGTGGCATACGGAGCTCCATCGCAGTCTTTAACACTGGTAGCATGCCGCGACAGCGTGGACGTGAACCGTATGTGCAGTTGACGGACTTTGAGCGAGGGCGTATAGTGGGCATGCGGGAGGCCGGGTGGACGTACCGCCGAATTGCTCAACACCTGGGGCGTGAGGTCTCCACAGTACATTGATGTCGCCAGTGGTCGGCGGAAGGTGCACGTGCCCGTCGACCTGGGACCGGACCGCAGCGACGCACGGATGCACGCCAAGACCGTAGGATCCTACGCAGTGCCGTAGGGGACAGCACCGCCACTTCCCAGCAAATTAGGGACACTGTTGCTCCTGGGGTATCGGCGAGGACCATTCGCAACCGTCTCCATGAAGCTGGGCTACGGTCCCGCACACCGTTAGTCCGTCTTCCGCTCACGCCCCAACATCGTGCAGCCCGCCTCCAGTGGTGTCGCGAAAGGAGGGACGAATGGAGACGTGTCGTCTTCAGCGATGAGAGTCGCTTCTGCCTTGGTGCCAATGATGGTCGTATGAGTGTTTGGCGCCGTGCAGGTGAGCGCCACAATCAGGACTGCATACGACCGAGGCACACAGGGCCAACACCCGGCATCATGGTGTGGGGAGCGATCTCCTACACTGGCCGTACACCACTGGTGATCGTCGAGGGGACACTGAATAGTGCACGGTACATCCAAACCGTCATCGAACCCATCGTTCTACCATTCCTAGACCGGCAAGGGAACTTGCTGTTCCAACAGAACAATGCACATCCGCATGTATCCCGTGCCACCCAACGTGCTCTAGAAGGTGTAAGTCAACTACCCTGGCCAGCAAGATCTCCGGATCTGTCCCCCATTGAGCATGTTTGGGACTGGATGAAGCGTCGTCTCACGCGGTCTGCACGTCCAGCACGAACGCTGGTCCAACTGAGGCGCCAGGTGGAAATGGCATGGCAAGCCGTTCCACAGGACTACATCCAGCATCTCTACGATCGTCTCCATGGGAGAATAGCAGCCTGCATTGCTGCGAAAGGTGGATATACACTGTACTAGTGACGACATTGTGCATGCTCTGTTGCCTGTGTCTATGTGCCTGTGGTTCTGTCAGTGTGATCATGTGATGTATCTGACCCCAGGAATGTGTCAATAAAGTTTTCCCTTCCTGGGACAATGAATTCACGGTGTTCTTATTTCAATTTCCGGGAGTGTATATGTGTCGTAATAGAGGAAGTCCAACAATATCCACGTCCGCCGCTCGTAAAGTATCCCTTAACATTTGTACCTTTACCAGTGTGCGAATGCTATTGATGTTAACGGTACTTCTGCGGTAGGCTTGTGGGATCGCTGTTAATTAGGTGGGCTGGGAATTGTCATGGCATCTTGCATCACATCGTTCGGTTCTACGCCGCTATCCCTGTCTCCCAATGAGTATTGTGGGACTGGTTCCGTCGGCTGGTGTGCACAAGTCCCTGAAATCGTGGTGTCATCCTGCTGCACAGTAGCCTCCACCTCGTCGCCATACGCCGTGTGCTCCAGGTCGGCCTGTGGCAGCAATGTGCCGCGATTCAAGCGTGGCAGTCAAGCGTGGGGCTGGTCCTCGTTCTCCGGTGACGTACCTCCCTCGTGCGGCCCTTCTTCTGTGGACAGCCGCCAATTCTTACGTCGTTTCGGGGACTTCTGTTAGCGTTAGCGAGTCTCCGCATCGGACGTGGGTCGAGGATCGGTATTTTCCTCGTGAGGAGACGACGGTGTAGTCATTTGTTCCTGACCCAGATTTGGTTGCCGGGTGACGGAGTGGCGAGGTTGCTGGATCAAAGGTGATTGCTCCTGTATAGGATGGGGGGAAGAACTGACCTAATTCTGAGATGAGGACCGATCTTGGTCGAGATCCACATCATTCCTCACCGCCTCCACATATGTGAGAGGGAGGGGACGTCATCTGGGACATTAGCGGCTGCTGTGCAGGAGGTAACTGCACGAGACGTCTCTGAAGTGAGTCCGAGTGAGAGTGTCCTTCTTGTCTGCAACTGGAGTAGGTCTTAGGTCGCCCATCATAATTATCCACAGATGGACACATACGAAGGGGAGTTCGAAAACACGTACTGTTCTAACTCCCAGACCGGCATGATCAACCGCCACCACACTCACGCTCCCATCAGAATGGCAAAAGCAGAATCCATCGCCGGATCTTTGTAGCAGTCCGTCACAAGCCACTTTGTCCATAAGCTGGAGACAATCGAGAGATGAATTCCAAGGACACCACATCACGCGAGGATCCTGCAATTTCATGGGCTTTGGGTCTGGTATATTGTATGTGAAACGTAATTTTGATCGTCGCCTCTCGGTACGAAAGAGCCATCGGGCTTCGAGTGGACGTATATCACATAAATAAACAAGGCCTCGCACACGTAAACAACCACTCGCCAGCAGAGCGCTGCCCGGAGCGCAAAGCACGTCCGCGTCGCCACATAGCCGAGGGCCAACCGACGACTGAGCTACCCAAGTACGATTCACTACCCCTCCTCACAGCTTTATTTCCGCCAGTACATCATCTTGTGTCTTCCTAACTTCACAGAAGCTCTCCTGCAAAACTTGCAAGACTAACACTCCTGGAAGAGTGGATATTGCGGAGACATGGCTTAGCCACAGCCTGGTGGATGTTTCCAGAATGAAATTTTCACTTTGCAGCGGAGTGTGCGCTTATATGAAACTCCCTGGCAGATTAAAACTGTGTGCCAGACCTTTAACTTTCACGGGCAAATGCTCTATTGACTGAGCTACCCAGGCATCACGATTGGTCCTCACAACTTTACTTCGGCCAGTACCTCGTCTTCTAGCGGAAGTAAAGCTGTGAGGACGGGTCGTGAATCATGCTTCGATAGCACAGTCACTGCCGCAGTAGCTGAGCGTGTTGGTTCAGATAAACTGGTTGCCATCTGCAATAACGAAATTTGAGTGAAGTATTAGGTGATCAACTACAGGGAATTACGAAAAAAGAGTGGGTAGAGCATTTGCCCGTGAAAACCAAAGGTCTCGAGCTCGACTCTCTTATTTTCTTTCTTAGTGTCACTGTCCTCTCGCCAGTTCGTGTATTTTGTTTTGCTGTTGCAGTATGTGAATATATTTAGTGCAGCGAAATTGCTGTGTGCAAAATCTCAACACATACACATTGAAGACGAAATAGAAAGCAGTAAACAACAACAACAACAACAAAAACAACAACAACAACAAAAAACTGACCAGTGAAGATGCTTTAGAATAAAGCGAAACGCGTATGGCGTTAATAAGACTTTTATCCCAATTGCAAAATACGGCAATTAACCTATACAACTTGCATCTCTTTCTGTTGCTTTACCAGCTTTTGTGTTTCGTGTTTGTAAATTTTTTTTTTTTTTAATTTTCGGATCCAGGTTGTTGTTACCTTCTTTCCAAAAGATATTTGATTATCTGTTTCACCAGTACATTTTCTTTTATTATTATTAATATCGTTAATTCCCCATTTTCTTTTATTTGTACTTTAATTTTTGTTGACTTTCAGGACGTGCTCATACATTTATCTCGACATCGGAAGGTACGACAGTGAGTACTGGTACTTCAGGACATTCATTAGGGCCAAGCCGTACCCTGGTACCAAGTTACATATGCTTAGACTTGTCAGGTGACGCCATGCAGGAGATTTACGTGGACGGCACGAACATCAGAATATCACAACACACAGTTCCCGAGCGGAGAAAATCTCCTACCCAGTCGGGAATCGAACCACGGTCGCTTCGGTTAGCAATCTGCGGTGCTGACGCGGCAGCCACCGAGGTGGATATTTATTGCTTTTCATCCTGTAGAATATAACAAAAAATATCACATTCTTTTCGGTATTGTTTGTAATACTTTTTTCCTTGCTTTGATGTGTTTTTACATCTACATACATACATACACACACACACATACACACAAACACACACACACACACACACACACACACACACACACAAACACGTTGCCAGTGTTATGTGCGTCTTAATGCGTATAAAGTATTCTTCCTTGTCTTTCCATCGTACATTTTTAGTTTGTCTAGCATGTAATTCAGCACTAGGCATTCAGTTCCGTAGTCATTTTTGTTTCACTATTGTATTCTAAAGCATCATTGTATTCTTATTATTACTATTTAAAATGGGGTGCCTTTGGACCACACGACTTACAGCAAAGGGCAATTATCAGAGTTCTGTTTTAGTAGTTCTTTGTGCTTGTATTACTTCCATTCTCTGAATGTGGGCTCCTTTCTGCCCATTTTTTCTTTTTCTTTTTTCTTTTCAGATGAGCTGACCAGTTGTAAATCTCCTACCTGAAATTTTACCTATGTAGTACATCAAGTAATGTTATTTCTACTTTCTTCAGTTTTTTCGGCACCCATCCATATTATGCTTCAATTTTAGCTTTACTGAGAATGTCCCTAAAATTTCACAATTTGTCTAGTTAATCGGGTTGGTTCCGTTCTTTTAACATGCACGCGGAATTTTACATCATATTTTGTCTCATTTTTTCCATCATTTTATTGTGATCATTTCTCGATCACTCTCGAAACACACACCATACAATTTTTCAGATTTTCGTACTCATTCATTAATCTGATTTTTCATTTATTTCTAGCCTCAGTGGCATCTCGTAGCCATTTACATATAATTACGGAATATAGCCTCCATATCGACACTCACTGAGGGTGCCGCGTCTCGAGCTCCGGCTCATCTGGCTCTGTGCAGCTGTAGTGTGTGGTGGTTAATCCTTCCCGGCTGTGTCCGTACAGCAGCTGGTGTTACCACTGAACCCCGGGACGGAGGCGGCGCTGGCCAGACACCTGAGCCGCCGCGGCGCCGCCAGATGGCAGCACGGGCCGGTCCCCGGGCGCCCAGCAGCTCGGGGACCACTGGCGCGATAACGTCTCCACCAATTAGCGCGTCCCCGCTAATTGCGCGGCCGGACTGTGTCACTCTAATTGGCTGTCGCGCCCGTAAGGGTCAAGGGGCCGACGACTGGCCGCGTGGCCCAGATGGTGACGCGGCTCACTCACAGCTGAGCCGACGACGATGAGGTTGCTGTTATTATACAATCACAGCTCCACGTATGCCAGGGTATCGTGTATCGGTAAAATGAACTATGTTTCTTTAGAAAGGAACAAGAATAACTCTGATAATCATAGTTTCATTAGTGGCGATATTTAATAAGCGATTACTATGAACATTTTTCAAACAATACAATTCATGTGCGTATCTAAAACACAGTGTGCATAATTCGAAGCAGGTATAGCCCGGGATGAATTCACTGCGGAACGCACAATATGAATACGTCGTAAAATTCACTACTAGACGTTCAAATTGCTACACCAAGAAGAAATGCAAATGATAAACGGATATTCAATGGACAAACATATTAAACTAGAACTGACAGGAGAAATCAGTACTCAGAACAACCACCTCTGGCCGTAATAACGGCCTTGATACGCCTGGGCATTGAGTCAAACAGAGCTTGGATGGCGTGTACAGGTACAGCTGCCCATGCAGGTTCAGCAAGATACCACAGTTCACCAAGAGTAGTGACTGGCGTATTGTGACGAGCCAGTTGCACGTCCACCATTGACCAGACGTTTTCACTTGGTGAAAGATCTGGAGAATGTGCTGGCCAGAGCAGCAATCGAACATTTTCCGTATCCACAAAGGCCCGTACAGGTTTGGCATGGATCGAATGAAGGGTAGAGCCACGGGTCGTCACACATCTGAAATATAACGTCCACTGTTCAAAGAGCTGTCAATGCGAACAAGAGGTGGCCGAGACGTGTAGCCAATGGCACAACTTACCATCACGCCGAGTGATGCGCCAGTATGGCGATGACCAATACACTCTTCCAATGTGCGTTCACCGCGATGTCGTCAAACATGGATGCGGCCATCATGATGCTGTAACCAGAACCTGGATTCATCCGAAAAAATTACGTTTTGCCATTCGTGCACCCAGGTTCGGCGTTGAGTACACCATTGCAGGCGCACCTGTCTGTGATGCGCCGTCAAGGGTAGCCGCAGCCATGGCCTCCGAACTGATAGTCAGCCCTGCTGCAAACGTCGTCGAACTGTTCGTGCAGATGGTTGTTGTCTTGGAAACGTCCCCATCTGTTGACTCAGGGATCGAGACGTGGCTGCACGATCCGTTACAGCCATGCGGATAAGATGCCTGTCATCTCGACTGCTAGTGATACGAGGCCCATGGGATCCAGCACGGCGTTCCGTATTACCCTCCTGACCCCGCCTATTCCATATTCTGCTAACAGTCATTGGACATCGACCAACGCGAGCAGCAATGTCGCCATACGATAACCGCAATCGCGATAGGCTACAATCCGACCTTTATCAAAGTCGGGAACGTGATGGTATGCATTTCTGCTCCTTACACCAGGCATCACAACAACGTTTCACCAGGCAACGCCGGTCAAGTGCTGTTAGTGTATGAGAAATCGGTTGTAAGCCTTCCTCATGTCAGCACGTTGTAGGTGTCGCCACCGGCGCCAACCTTGTGTGAATGCTCTGAAAAGCTGATCATTTGTGTATCACAGCATCTTCTTCCTGTCGGTTAAATTTCGCGTCTGTAGCACGTCATGTTCGTGGTGTAGTAATTTTAATGGCCAGTAGTTTTTATCTACTACTAGTATTTCAATCTGTTTATTTGCTATTTCTCTAAGAATTAAATAAAGTAGCATCATATTGATTGATATGACTTTTGTAAGAATTTTACTTTATTGTTGTAAAATAGCGTGAATGGGGTCTGGCAAATATTGGGAATCTCTCGAAGAACCAGCAGTGATAGCGGTTAACTGAGTGCGAACAGGAGCAGAGAACAACAAGAGGAAAACGAAAAACAGAGATGACACGGCAGAATAACAAAGTTGAAGCCAGTAATCAAAGAGCAAAACTCTAAAGTGTAGTGAAATCTAAGAAGAAACTAATGGTGTGTAATGAGAACGGTATGTGAGCCCAGCCAACACACAACTGGAGGCACAAGTGCGGTGTGGTCGGCTTTATAGAGCGTGGTGACGAACGCTAATTGGCTGCCAAGGTGGGCGTGGCCCTGAACTGACGTGAGGCCAGCGCTACTCTTCCACATTCACTGCCTGGAGTGCATTCCAAAACTTCCCACACAACATTGCGGCCTTGCAGGGCAGCCGAGATGCCTGGCATTAGCAACGCTTTTGGCCCCCATCCTACCTCTATGGGAGCCAGGTGGCTGAGACAAATAACAAAGCGATTTAATATTTCATTGTCTTCCACTCCCGAGTTACGTTCAAAATTTCAGGTCTGTAATTCATCGGGGAATTATTTTAAAATCAGTTGCAACATTTGTACTGAACAGAACCCGCAGATGAGTAGATACCTAATAAAAACGCGTTAATGAAGGTAATTTGCGTTGACCCACAGGCCGCTTTGGCCAGCTGTACAAAAGCCAGCACTTGGCAGCTGTTTCAGTGATATGGTATGAAAACATTTTAACCACGATTGTTAAAAAATGCTTGAGAATCACATGGTACTGCAGTAGCCTCTGTTACATCTAAGTATGTGCTATGGAAAGGATACGATAGGCAAAATGGGTTATTCATTTTGTGTACACTATCTAATTAAATTATATGGACACCCATACGTAATGTAGAATTGACCGCTAGATGTCACAAGGGCAGACCCGCCAGTGTACTCAGAGTTGGGGAGTAATGCGTTGTCTGCAGAGAAAAAATAACATCAGAACAAATCAGTCAGGAAAGTTCAGTGACAGGGTTCAAATGGTTCAAATGGCTCTGAGCACTATGGGACTCAACTGCTGAGGTCATTAGTCCCCTAGAACGTAGAACTAGTTAAACCTAACTAACCTAAGGACATCACAAACATCCATGCCTGAGGCAGGATTCGAACCTGCGACCGTAGCGGTCTTGCGGTTCCAGACTGCAGCGCCTTTAACCGCACGGCCACTTCGGCCGGCACAGTGACAGGGAACGTGGTCTAATCACTGGGTGTCAACTGAGTAAAAAATCCATCATCAGGTACACTTCAATCCTACAGACAGTACTAGGAACTGTCGACTCTTGCTTGGAGAAATGACGTGTTAAGGTAAACATCTACAAGTTCGAAGCAGTGCTGTTTACATGTAGAACGAAGCCACTACACAAATACCAATACTACAGAAAATTGCACTAAATGCACGTCCAGTATTGCTCCGTGAGAAAGTCAGATACCTTGGTGATTGGTTGGATAGGAAACTCACTTGGCAGTGGACCATTTGCAACACTTCAGTAACAAAGCACACGCGAGGCTCAAGCAATTGTAACTTATGCACACTGAAGAGGAGGGTGTCGATGTTCATTTACACGACACTTATTAGACCGTTGATGACAGATGCATACCCAGTCTGAGGTTACGGAGCTCCAATACGTCTGCACCGCCTACAGACCCGAGGCCTACGAGAAAGACAGGCTGCGGCGTGTACGTCACGAAGGCAGTCTTGCTGTGGATCGCTCGCTCAAATCAGGAGACAAACTACGTTTCTACACCTGTTAACTCGTAACTAGGCATCCGTGCATACTAAAACTGAATCTTCTACTGGAATCCGCTGTTATGGAATCTTACTGTTATTAGTCCTATAATGATAGGAAGTCCATGGGCCTACTTATAATTTGTTCAAATGGTTCTGAGCACTATGGGACTTAACAGCTATGGTCATCAGTCCCCTAGAACTTAGAACTACGTAAACCTAACTAACCTAAGGACAGCACACAACACCCAGTCATCACGAGGCAGAGAAAATCCCTGACCCCGCCAGGAATCGAACCCGGGAACCCGGGCGTGGGAAGCGAGAACGCTACCGCACGACCACGGGCTGCGGACTTATAATTTGTTACAGCTGTACTGTCGTACAATAAAATAAAATCATGCTAAAGTGATTATCAGTTGCATAAGGCGCCACTTCCAGTATGTAATGATTACTGTTAAGCAGAAGAGACTAAATGCTATAAACACGCCGTTATACCATTTATATCGAGTATTGATCTTAAATTAAATTTTGCTGTAGTACTGTTAATCAGTAAGAGTTCATAATAGCAGATTCCAGTGGAAGATGCAATTCCCGTTAGTACTTACACGCCCAGCTGCGAGTTAACAGGTTTAGAAATGCATTATGTCTGCTGAGCTGAGCGAACGAGAGAGTTCAGGACTATCTTCGTGACGTACGCGCCGCGGCCTGTCTTGCTCGTGGGCCTCTTGCAGACCAAGCAGAGCAAGGTTTACGAATAATTAGCAACGATCCAAGATACACAAACCAGGTGGACTTTGAAACACGTATGTAACGCAGCAGCGATGGCGAGGCATTGTAGCATCTGTGACCAGAGAGTATGCGCTTGACCGCGCGAGTGTTGCGAGCGGTTCTCAGTCAGTCAGTCTGTCGTTGCGAGTCAGTAGTGGTCTGTCGTTGCGAGTCTGTCAGTTCAGTCGTTGCGAGTCTGTAGCTCTGTCTAGTTGAGAGCAGTACTGAGTCTGTAGTCGTCATGCAGAGCGGTAGGTCAGTAGTAGCAGCCCAGTGCGGTTGTGTGATGTAGGCGGTCGGCAACACTGGTCAAGATGAGGAATAAGGTATACTGTTAATTAATATAATTATTAGATAATGAAAAGTTTTATTTATTGTAACTATTCTCCAACAAGTTCCCCAATAATAATTTTTATTTCAAAAGCATTTTTTCAAAAATTTAATTTTTTATGGAACTAAAGATTTCGTTGCACTTCCCTTTTCACTCCACTTCTTTAAAAGAAAATTTTTAGTAAAATCACAAAAAAGGAGAATATTATTATTTGCAATGCAGTTCCTCCAAGCGGTGCGCAACAACAAGAGCAGATATGTGACGTCCATTTATTCTGAGGTAAGACTTTAATTCTGATTGTTTTACACAGGGCCAAAGACCGATATTTCGGTTTAATTGAATTTTCTTGTCACTGAATGGACTTTAATTTTTTGAAGGATTTATATTTGAGTCAGATTGCGAATTTCACATTTTTGTTGCCATTGTCAGTACATTTCATTGTGGGCAGGTTACGCATAGAGCAGTGTCCATTAGCATTTCTAATTAGTATCGTCATTTTTCTTTTAAAATTACGGTGGGAAGGTGACACTTGGCGACACCCAGTCCAGGATCGTATTTCGTTGAGAGTCTTTTGAGCAACAGTCAGATATCTGCTCTTATTTGCTTAAGTATAATTAGGATTTGGCGCTACGCTTTTATTAATCTTGTGACTTTCTCTCTACAGGTCAACGGCAATTTGTTGCTTTGTTGTATTTGTGTGTTGCTTTTGCATTGTGTTGATTTGTTTTGTGAAAAATTTTGACTATTGTAAAAATGCCGCGAAAGACTGTGAATAGTGTATCGCGAAGTATTGTGAATGAAATTACCGACTTAAACAACGTGACCGATAGTAATTGTGATACGCAACGTAATGATGACAATCCTGCGTTCACTAACAATCAGTGCATTCCAACCACTAAAGATGACTTTCACCTTAATGATGGACAAACGAACTCAATTGTCTCGTCTGTTAACTTGACGACAATTGATGACGCAGAATGCTCTATGGTAATGAGCGCTGCCGAGTTTAACACACCCGATTTAGAAAATCCAAGTAATGTACAGACAAATTTTTTGAATGAAAATGATCAGTGTAGTGAGAGTATGACGGATCCATTTAATTCCGAAATAATGTCTGACAGTGTACATCCGACTGATAATCCTTTTTGTAAATTACAGAATGACCAAATGGTCATACAAAACGCGACAATTGTAGAAACACCATCAAACAGCACGGTTGATAGAGTGGGTAATATTAATTTGGATCAATTTATGGCAATAATGCTACAGTTTAGGAACGAACTTGATGAACAGTACAAACAGCGGAAGGAAATGATGGATGAAAATTTCAAACAACTTAGGGAAGATAACAAACAAAAGAACGAAAAACTAGACAAACTTAGGGAGCAGTATAAACAACTTAATAAAAAACTTGATGAGCAGAACAAACGACTGGAAGAAGAAAACAAACAATTTAGAGAACGGAACAAACAATTTTCTGAAAGTATTAAACAGCCGAGAGAAAAACACGATAATGTTAATGAACAGAACAAACAAGTTAGGGAAGAGATTACAGCTGTTACCGTTCAATGTCAGGACACTAAAGTACAATTACGTGTGAATACTAAGACTTGTGCTAATAACAGTAATGAAAAAGTTGGCACTGTTGCACAAGGCTTAGATAATTCAAATGCAACACAGATCCACGAAATTAATGTAGTCACTGAACAATGCCCTAAAAACGCAGTACAGATTCGCGACGAGGTTAATTTAGAGTCAGTGGAAGTTTCACACACTCCGAATACGGAAGTCAATAATAAAAGTGAACGACAGAACAACCAAAATGTCGCAAGTTTTCAAGTAACAGAGTTGAAAACTATTTCAGTCACCAATACGTCACAGAATCCGCCACGTTTCGAGCATTTGCCTGACTCACGCAGCGTGTATAATGTGAACAATTTACAGAGACTACGCGAATTAAAATCCGAAAAGCTACGCGACTTAAAATCTGAAAAGCTACGTAACTTGAAGTACGAAACGATACAGACAAACAGATTCACACATAAACCCGAACGTGTTTTTAAATTCAATGACGAGTACGTAGATTTCGAGCAATTTGCATTTGTAAGAAAATGTAAAGAACTTAATAATGACAGCGTACAGGTACACGCTTTGAGCTGTATACGACAATTTATTTTTGTACATTCACCGCTATTACCTGTAATGCAGAAACTAGCTTTGAACCAGAGGCGACAATTTGCTATTGTATTTTCATCAGCATTACGTATTATGCAGAAACTGGAATTAGCAAGAATACAGCGATTTACTTTTGGAATTTTACCGCTATTGCTTGCAACGCAAAAGCTAAAATTTATTTGCAGTGCGTAATTGACCTCAGGGGATTCATTACGCTTTAATGAATATGTGCCGTAGCGAGCATAGGGCCCCGAGCTGTAGTAGTGCTGTTTCATCTTTAGTTTTCTGCACTACTGCCTTCTCTTCTACTATCCTTTATATCTATCCAAACTGCTCTTTAACTATTGCTCTACCTAGAATTAAGAAAAATATGTAATGAAAACCGGATATGACAAATCTTTACCGAATGTGACAATTTTCAGTAGGCACTCCCGTAATGACAACTACCGCCGTAATTTTAATAACGGATAAAATCGTAATCATCAGTATGTGTAAAATTATCAGCAATAGAAACCATATTTTTGTAACAATAGATGTTTTTCACCACAATAGCATGAAAGTCAACCGCTTAGCATACGTAACCAACAATGCAGTCTGCAAGGTCAACCAAACTTTAATGTTTCGCCGCGTGCACGTATAGTCCCAGCTCCAACAAATAGTAACGCATGGCAGCAAAGAAATAACTACGTACAGACAACACACTATTTCAACTCGCATAGCAATACGCCGTATAGAAATTACTATCTTGACAGACGTAAAAATAATGAGCACAATTCTCGGCGTACATTTAATAACAGTCGATCTTATGAGCAGCAACAACATCAGCAACAACAAATAATCATGAATGGAACAGACAATAGGTGTCATCCATAGCGTAACACGTCAGTAAGAAATAACAAAGCAGTTCATATAGTGGATATGCCACAACATTCTCCCGTAAATAATAATACGTACGATAGTTTTTAACCAGATACAGCACAGATTGCATATTACAGTAACGCAAACATTACTTTTGACACGCAGAATTTTGCTCACGAGAATGTTATTTGAAACATGCTTTGTTGAATGCACCACTATTATCGCACCCAGATCTTACTAGAAATTTTTCCATTGCCACCGACAGTTCCAACACCGCCTTAGGCGTACATATTGTCCAGGAAATTGAAGAAGATGGTTCAATAGTAATCAAAAACATCGCATTTGCAAGCCGCATTCTGTCACCTGCTGAGCGAAATTACTCCGTTACAGAACTTGAAACATTATGTGTTGTATGGGCTTTCACGAGATTTAGGCATTTTCTTTATGGCAGACACACCACCGTTTACACTGACCATAGAGCCATACAATTTTTGCTTTCAGCCAAATTCACTCACGATAGATTAAGTAGATGGAAGCTGTATTTACAGGAATTTAATTTTACGATTGTTCACATTCCCGGCACACAAAATGTTATAGCAGACGCACTATCGCGTTCTCTCAGCAACAATCAGCAAGACGTAGCAACCAACTTCTGCAAAACAAATTTCAGTGTCATGTACATTCAGCAAGTTGCATTTGAAAATTTTATTTCATCGTCATTACAGGACATAGCACAAGAACAAAACAAAGACAATGTCTGGAAAGAAATTAAACACCTTTGGCTAGATAAGAATAATGTTACGATTAGAAACCATTACACTGTACGCAATGACATTCTGTTTCGCCGCTCTCATCCTGACAGCAACAATTGGTTATTATGCATTCCTGACGAACTGGTTAACAAACTAATTTGGTACACTCATTTAAGTTACGCACATTACGGAGCAAGAAAATGTTTTCTTATACTGAGACAGAACTGTTATTTTGCCAACATGGAGAAACGTATACGACGAGTTTTAGCGTCTTGTAAAATTTGCCAGAAAGCTAAATCAGACACCACTTCACATATTCCTCCTTTATATCCCATTATACCTGTGAAATTAAGACACATGGCCGCTGTAGATATTTTTGGTCCGATTCCGAGAACTAACAGAGGTTTTTGCTACATTTTTGTCGCTGTTGAGCTCACTTCAAAATTTGTTACTTTCACTCCGTTACGCAAAGCTACTGCCCAAACTGTTTCAAATGCATTTGTAAAACATTTTCTATTTCATGTAGGGCATGTAATGAAAGTAATTTCTGACAATGGATCTCAATTTCGTAGTAGCGTATGGACACGCATGTTACGAGCCAGAAACATTTCTCCGATCTATATATCCAAGTACCACGCTTCTTCGAACCCCTGTGAAAGATTAATGAAAGAAATTGGTAAGCTGTGCCGAATATACTGCCACAAAAGACATATTGATTGGGATACACACATACTCTCATTCCAAGATGTAATTAATTCCATTCCAAATGAATCCACTATGCTATCTCCGACTGTTATACTGAAAAACGTTGAACCACCGAACAAAATTAAAGAATTAATAGAATTTCCCAAAAGTCGTCGCCTACGACACCACGAAATAATTAACATTGCGCTGAACAACATCAAACGTGCCGCAGAGCGCCGGAGAAGACAGCAAAAACAGGTTTGTACACGCCGCGACTTTCACGTTGGACAGAAGATATTAGTACGTACACACTATTTATCCAGCAAATTAAAAGGTAAGTGCAGTAAATTTGAACTTCTATACGCAGGTCCATATCGGATTCGCAGCATCCCTCACCCCAATGTTGTACACGTCGAAACTTTGAGAACTAGAAAATCGAAAGGCAATCACCATATCTCAAACATTAAACCGTTTATTGAGTGAAACCACTGTATGATTCAACACACTATGATGTCATTTACTAATGCAATTAATTCACCTGACTAATTACTGATGATTATCGTATTTTTTCTTGGCAAGTGCCCGGCAAGGTAAGGTTAGCAGGTCGCTTTTCTTGTCGTTACACATCAGACCGTGCACATTTTCCACTTTTTTTGTGTATATGATTGTACTCCAGTTTTGTTTGTATGATTGTGAAATAGTTAAGATATAACACACACCAGTCGACTTTGACATTTTTTGTTGCCCTATGACATCTCAACATCGTGACTGTTTCACATTTTTTTTTTTTTTGCTACTGCATTGTATTATTCTGTGTACATTTTTGCATCTGAACACTGTCAACGTCTTTAACATATTACGTTTTCTGTCATGTTATGCTGTATGGTTAATTGTGTCACCATAAACCAGTCATTATTTAGTGGGTATATGATTTAAATGCAAGATATTAATCTCTGCTCATCAATTTCAGAAAGAAATGATGCATGTAAGAAATAAATTCAACAGAAATGGGAATTTCACCTACGGGATAAACGAAAGGAGATGCAATAACTTTATGAGGAAGAGTAAATGGATCAGGATTAACAAGCATTAACAAGAATATATTATACTCATCACAGAATAGCAGTCTTAACTAATTTTTTCTTTCAGAATACAAGGTGATTGATGCAGGCTGTCAGAGAGAACTACACATCTTAGTTTTAGTGATGAAATATGCTAGAGATAAGGAATAGTTGTATAATGAGTAATGAAGTGATTTTTTGCAGATGATAATGAATACTGATGAATAATGATGAAGGATATGATGTTATGAATAATGAAGTTTTTCTTTACAGGTGACAGATGAGGATAATGTTGAAGTTATGTATTTATGCTACGTAGTTATTTAAGTATTTGTTGCAGTTTGCTTTGACAGCAGGTGTTACATTGCATAGTAGGATGACGGAAAGTTTTGGAAAGGACAGCTATGGAACACATTTTATACACATTTCACTACTTGTTAATTCGAAGTTCACTACTTTTCAGCATAGTGTGCGTTTCTTCTTTCAGGTCAATAATCCGTTTTTGTATTTTTTCCAGGAGAAGTTTTTCATGACACTTACTAAACCTGTTACTTATTATACCTGTTCTAGTACTTGCATTTTTATATTTTTACCCATTTGTGTTTATCATTTATAAATGTGATCACATGTACTGCCTTGTTACATAATCTTGCTACAGCTGACTCATGACGAATGACGTTACCTATCCTCATTTGCAGCAATAGGTCAAAAGCAAAAAGTATTATGCCTCAGCAATTAATTATCGATCCCAACGCAATGCATTGCTAACAAAAAACATGTATTACCAGTCCCACATAATGTCACTAGTTTGAGAAAATTCTGAATAATACTGATCAACTCTGAATAGCATGTCACTTGAATAATGACCTCTTAATGAGACTATATTCAAAATAATGCTTTGTCACTAGCTAATAACTGCCACTGTTTAGTGTAATGATACTACGTATAATGCGTGTGATTATTAATGATTTGACTGTAATTAACTGATTTTAATAATGACTTTGTAATGATCTGAATACTATTGAAGGAGGAACACTGTTTATTGTAATGATACTACTTATAATGCCTGTGATTACTAATGATTTGACTGTAATTAACTGATTTTAATAATGACTTTGTAATGATCTGAATACTACTGAAGGAGGAACACTGTTTATTGTAATGATACTACTTATAATGCCTGTGATTATTAATGATTTGACTGTAATTAACTGATTTTAATAATGACTTTGTAATGATCTGAATACTATTGAAGGAGGAACACTGTTTATTGTAATGATACTACTTATAATGCCTGTGATTATTAATGATTTGACTGTAATTAACTGATTTTTAATAATGACTTCGTAATAATCTGAATAATACTGAATGATGATTCTATTCAATACTTGCTGGCCACTGAGTGCCAATAATTAATGTCACTTGAAGAATTGTTATTAATTATGCCATTAATTAGCCCTTTTTTTCCCATGTTGAGTTTTCATGTTTTGGTTAATGGCCAATGAGTGCCAATAATTTGTATCACTCAATGTATTATGTTAATGCTAGGCCAATAATTGACTCTCCTTTTCAATTAACGCTTCTGATGAACATTATTCTGTCTTACTAAATATACTTTGTAACTGGCCAAGGACCGCTACTGTTTATTGTAATACGATTACCCATGATGCCAGCTAGTGATTCTTAATAGATTGTAATGACACATAATTAATTAACTATGGTACTGTTTAATAATGCTTTGTAATTAATTAAGGCTAATAATTCTTACTGTATTGAAATGACAAATGATTAATTAATTAACTGTAATTAGACAAATGATTAATTAACGACAAATGATTAATTAACTGTAATTAGACAAATGATTAATTAACGACAAATGATTAATTAACTGTAATTATACAAATGATTAATTAACTGTAATTAGACAAATGATTAATTAATGACAAATGATTAATTAACTGTAATTAGGAGAAGGTTAATGATTCTTAATTATACTCTGTAACTGAAAAGAATGCGACTATTTCATAATGCTTTGTAACTAGGAAAAGAAGACTACTGATTCTATGTAAAACAATTAATGAACATTTTTCTGTAATAATACATACTTGGTACAGAAATGTTCAATAACTGGGCTATGAATGCCACAAACTAATTAAGTCTCTAATTGTCAATATTATGTGACTTGATGTCCTTCACCTCATAAGCTGACTACCCTGAATTACTGCAATGTCCATTTGTCCTGTTTATCCCAGTGATCATGGAGCACTATATTTGGTTTTGCACTAATTCTACGTTGGTGTGCCTTGTAAGAGCGTGGTGTTGACACGACATGCTGTCCACCACCGTGAGCGATGAAGACATTATTATGGTCCCACTGTTTGGTGTACCTAATGTACTGCCAAAATGAAAACATGGAACATTACTACGACAGTTCAGTGTCTTGGCTACACTGATGGGAAAAGAACTTCAAGTTGTGTCACTTGGTGTTGTACTTCTGTGGAAAGATATGGACTTTCAGAGCAGCTGTGTGCAATCTAAAGTGCTACAACCATGATGCAATCCTTCCCTTTCCTATCCTGATTCTTGTCACATAAAGAAAAAATTTTTTGGTAACATCATTTATGTTCATAGGTTATACATTTTTCGATTCGCTGAACTCCAATGATGTCACTTGTCAACATAGTATTTTTTGCCAGTCTGTTTATTTGTTCTGAATATGCTAAAGAATTTTTTCAGTGCGTGTGCACTTTATCTGTCAAAAAATTTGTATATACTTTTTTCTGATTTGCTATTATGTTTAGTATTCACATTTTGTCTTTGTCTGATATATTTTGTACTTAGTGCGTGTGCACAACATTTAAATATTCTGTAAGTTGTAGGATTTTGTTAATTAAAGAAAAATTTTGCCGCGATTGGCAAGTCCAAATGACTCACCATCGCTGCCAAATTTTTGCCCCCCCAGTGGAGGGTTATGAAACACGTATGTAACGCAGCAGCGATGGCGAGGCATTGTAGCATCTGTGACCAGAGAGTATGCGCTTGACCGCGCGAGTGTTGCGAGCGGTTCTCAGTCAGTCAGTCTGTCGTTGCGAGTCAGTAGTGGTCTGTCGTTGCGAGTCTGTCAGTTCAGTCGTTGCGAGTCTGTAGCTCTGTCTAGTTGAGAGCAGTACTGAGTCTGTAGTCGTCATGCAGAGCGGTAGGTCAGTAGTAGCAGCCCAGTGCGGTTGTGTGATGTAGGCGGTCGGCAACACTGGTCAAGATGAGGAATAAGGTATACTGTTAATTAATATAATTATTAGATAATGAAAAGTTTTATTTATTGTAACTATTCTCCAACAAGTTCCCCAATAATAATTTTTATTTCAAAAGCATTTTTTCAAAAATTTAATTTTTTATGGAACTAAAGATTTCGTTGCACTTCCCTTTTCACTCCACTTCTTTAAAAGAAAATTTTTAGTAAAATCACAAAAAAGGAGAATATTATTATTTGCAATGCAGTTCCTCCAAGCGGTGCGCAACAACAAGAGCAGATATGTGACGTCCATTTATTCTGAGGTAAGACTTTAATTCTGATTGTTTTACACAGGGCCAAAGACCGATATTTCGGTTTAATTGAATTTTCTTGTCACTGAATGGACTTTAATTTTTTGAAGGATTTATATTTGAGTCAGATTGCGAATTTCACATTTTTGTTGCCATTGTCAGTACATTTCATTGTGGGCAGGTTACGCATAGAGCAGTGTCCATTAGCATTTCTAATTAGTATCGTCATTTTTCTTTTAAAATTACGGTGGGAAGGTTACAACTTACATAATGAATTCCACCTTGATACTTTCGCGGAGGTATTCTGAAAACTTGCCACATGACTGTAGATAAACTTGAGACAATCGAATAACCCCTTCGTTCTAAATCTGGGTTACTTCGATCACAATCACAGGTGGAAGCATAACCGCCCAAAAAACTTTCTCTTAGAGACACTTAACCATCAAACTAAGCACACATACAACATAATATCAGCGAACCTTACAGCAAACCTGACGCATCGTCAGCTGCCCTCATACAGCCTGAAAACAGGGAAGCCGATCATACGAAACAGAAACCCTACACGACTTTACAAAACGAGTGACCGATTTTATAATCAAATTGACCCCTCTTATGACGACTTTCGCATGCTACAGTACTTGACGCTGCTACTAGCGGAGCAAGTATGTCGGAGTACAGAAACAACGGTAATCCCTATACAGTAACTTTTCCAAATACCCAGGCATCAGTTCTCGCTACTGGCAAATAGTGCGCCTGCTTAGTTGAGTGAGGGTTAACTGTTCTCTGTAATAAAAAACTGAGTGAACGGATCAACGATGAACTAGAACAGTTGTCATGGGACGTCCGTCCCGGACAAAAGCAACGAACATTAACGAACAAAATGAGACCAGCAAAATAAAATAAAAGGCAACGTGCTTGCTTCCCATGCAGCGGACCAGGTTTCGATTCCCGGCCGGGTTGGAAATTTTCTGTGCTCATGGACTGGGTGTCGTGTTGTCCTCATCATTATTTCATCCTCATCACCGACACGGAAGTCACCTAACGTGGTGTCGATTGAAATAGGACTTGCACTCGGCGTCCGAACTTCCTCGGATGTGCCCTCCCAGCCAACAATGCCACACAATAATTTAATTTTTTTTTTTTTACTGGCACATAACCTCCAGAACCTCCAGTAGCTCTACTACCTATACGAGCTGTCGCAGAGGTGTTTTCCTTGGGCAGTTGGCGTGGCACGTTTTTCACTGTGTTCTCAAAACCACTACCTTTCAATCGCATTCCGTCTACCATCTCCCCGACGGAAGAGCTTAATGGGTGGTCGCACCCGGATGTACTGACATCACAGTCTCGCATCCTGCGACGCGTAGATTAGCACAGTAACCCTTTTGCGGACGTGATAGGAGAGCTTTTTGTGTTGGCCACCATGTTTTGCGGTTGTGCCGCGACTTCATTCCTTTCTTTTCTCAAACTGTGTTGTCAGAAGAAAAGTAGTAACAGCAGAATGCGAGACATGTTGTAGTGAAGTGGTATCAGGGGACCTGTCTAGTTATTCCTTGCGTTGGTATCTTCACTTACCAGCAGTTCATCCACAAGAGCAGCAAATTCAGACGGAGGAGTAAACCCTGACCAACTGCATCGTTAGAAAACTCATTTCCTTAAAAGGAATTATCAACACCACAAGCTGATGTAATACAGAATTCACCACTAGGTATCACCAGAGGCTGACCCGCTAGTATAAAAGGAGGCGAGGAAATATTGTGGTGTTCAAAAATGGTTCAAATGGCTCTGAGCACTATGGGACTCAACTGCTGAGGTCATTAGTCCCCTAGAACTTAGAACTAGTTAAACCTAATTAACCTAAGGACATCACAAACATCCATGCCCGAGGCAGGATTCGAACCTGCGACCGTAGCGGTCTTGCGGTTCCAGACTGCAGCGCCTTTAACCTCACGGCCACTTCGGCCGGCATTGTGGTGTCAGTAGGGAATCAGTAACAGCGGAATGAATCGATCAGAAGAGCTCAGTGACTTCGAAAAAGACTAGTCACTGGATATCACCTGAGCAACAAATCCATCAAGTACACTTTAACCCTGATAACGGTCCTGATGTCAGCTGTTGTTGATGTGACTGTCCAGTGGAAACACGAAAGAATAGCAGCGACTGAACCAAAAGCAGGCAGACCTGACCGACTGGCGAACAGGGAGGGCCGAGCACTGCAGAAGTTGGTTGTAAAAAATCGTACGAAATCAGCGGAAGAGATCAGTCGTATGTTCCAAACTGCTGACAGAAATTCCGAAGGCACAATGACAGTGCGTATCAAGTCAGAAAGAACTGGGTACAGCAGCTCCACATAAGCCACACGTTTGTGTAGTCAGTGCTAAGCGACGCTGGAGACGGTGTAAAGAGCAACGCCACTGGACAGTGGGTGACTGGAAGCGATTGTTCTGGAGTGAGGCGTCTCGCTATAGACTGTGGCAAAGCGACTAGAACCTTCTGCAGAGTTCAAGCCGTCATAAAAACGAAGGGTGGATACACATCAGTGTCCAGTAATAGTATCCAAATGCTTGTCGTCAGATAGTGTACGTCTACAGTTTTGAGGGTCTGTTCGACGTCCTGTCTCGCAAACGGGAATGACCTGTGTATGCATCAAACAAATGTCCGCCCCCAGTAGCTGAGTGGTCGCCGGCACGGTAGCTCAGCGTGTTCGGTCAGAGGGTTAGCAGCCCTCTGTAATGAAAAATCTGAGTTAGTGGATAAACGACAACTGAAACGGGTGTCTTGCGACGTCTGCCCCGAGCAGATGCAACGAACTGTACGAGATTAAAAAAAGTGGTCAGCGTGATGGACTGTCAATACTAAGGGACTAAGGGCCCGGGTTTGATTCCAGGCTGGGTCGAAGATTTTCTTCGCTAAGGGAATGGGTCTTGTGTCGTCATTTCATCCCCATCGACGCGCAAGTCGCCGAAGTGGCGTCAAATCGAAAGACTTCCACCCGGCGAACGGTCTACCCGACGTGAGGCCCTAGTCACATTACATTTACTTATTATTACCAAACAAATTGAAGCCACTGCGTTCCTCCTGCTGTTAATAAAAGGAGAAAGCTATTTCGTATGTTCTGTGTAATATTCTGTGTAGAATTATATGGTATCTCCTTCACTGAGAAGAACAATTTTGGTCAATTTTCTACTCCACCATCACCTTCTAATTTATCTGCTATTTTGAGGTTCATGCCATGTTCTTAATTGTGTAGATACAGCTAAGTACACTGCACGTTTCGAGCAAGTCGTCGACTTTATTGTGTAATGACAAAAAAATACTGTTTCTCACATACCAGGCTTTTATATTTGGTCGTGGATATATTCTGTGAGAATTATAGTTATCATCGTTCAGTTTTGATGAGGCTTTTCGGGAGGTTTTCTGTGGTTGTAAGGTAAATGTCGAAACAGGGAACCCTCTCTGAAATACAAAGAAGTGCAACACCCAGGTGGGGAGGAGGAACCGATAAGAAACTCAGGGGTTGTCGGGGTATGTGATGTTACTGCAGTGACTATAAAATCGAGTTACAAGGCAATTGGCAGTATGAGCCCAATTATCAGTATGAAATTGCATCAACTTTGGCCTGGATGCAGCCACTGATTCGGATGGAAAGGGTGTCATGAAACCATTGGATCCTCTCCTGAGGCAAGCTAGGCCCCAACTGTTGTAACTGGTCCTGGATACTGGAACTGGAAAAAAGTTGACGTCTGAACTGATCCCACAAATGATCTATAGGGAACACATTTTGTGATCTTGCCGGCCACGGAAGTACCTACACATCAAACAGACAGTCAAGAGAGAAACGTGCATTGTGTGCAGAAGTATTATGCTGTTGAAAAATGAAACCAAAATACTTTCAGATGAGAAGTAAGACATGAGGATGCAAGATGTCCGTGAGGTAACGTTAACCCATCAGAATACCGTAAAGCTTAAACCACTGCTGACTATGACCTGAAGTCATACCTGATGACTCCCGACATAACGGCGCCTGGATTAATACCGCTGAGCCTTTCAAGTGCTGATAACACCGTGTCATCCGAGTACATGGAATCTATTTGCCCTTTGCAGAGATCACTCCACACTTGACGCTGTTCACTCCACCAATATACCCAACGAGGCCTGATAACAACAGAGAACAACACTAAAGCTCTCTAGTAGCCATTCAACGTGTCACAGAGAACGGCAACGCTAACGATATACGTACCAATCGATGATGTATGCGTGTCGAAGCTACACTGACGTCTGATCATGTCCTCTGGGTACAGACATATATATTAGCAATCACGAACCCTGAAGATCGTGCACCGACCTAACAGTGTTCCTCCATAGAAGGCGATCTCGTGCACTTTGTTTCCATTTCTGACGGACACCCACCTGTTGAAAATCCTTCTGTAGTTCATCCTTCCATAGGTTCCCTGGTTTTCCAATTGGACAAGTTCCATCAGGTTTTTCCGTAAGCACAGCTTTACCCCGACACTTTCCTGGCCTACTAGCTATATGCCCTACAGGCACGTTTTACACGGTTTCATTTTATGCAAGCTGTTCGGTCGTTTCTTTAGGTCGAACAGATCCTTATTCTTTCTACGTCCCCATGTGTTCTCTTCGCGGATTGGTCCAAAGATCTTTGTCATGATTTTCCGTTCAGAGATGAGCAGGTTCTCTTCATCTTATTTTGTGGTGATAACATTTCTGCCCCGTAGAACAACACCGGTACTATCACTGCATTATAGGCTTTAAGTCTGTTGTTAACTGGCAGACTTTCTGATGATCTTAACTTCTTCAGACTGAAATAATTTTTTCACCCATTGACAATACGTTGATTAATTTCTTGATTTAGGTTATATCTTCCGAGTGCTTCACTTTTCGTCAGGCAGTGTATTCCTAATTAGGACGCCCACTAGCTGCATGCTTGGACTCTGACTGGGAAGTCACAGCGTGGGAAGAATTTTTGTATATCGCTTTCGCACTTTCAGACACTGTAGCACATCAAACTGAGAAAAAAAGGACGTCTCTATGATAGATCTTTGATGCGCTGTAGCAGTGAAGCGACGTAAGCTTGATAGCGACTGTGAAATCGAGATTTCGCTGTACGCTGTGCTTTTGTTACACAACCTGGTCACAGGACAGGTGATCTCCTCTTCCATTCAGAACACAGAATGAGAGCATATTACACGTTTCGGAATAAACGAGCCACAAATTTCTCTCAAACAAGAGAAGCAATGTCGTGGCTCTATTCGCATCAGTTTAAGATGTCTTACAATTATATCTGAGCCTAAGCACGCTTCTGACGGACGAAAGAACAAAACCAAAATTACACAGGAAGCTATAGCTCTACTTATTTAAATATTGTAAGTATTTTTTTTAAATTTGTGTGTGAGTGCGACGAAATAGTCACATTTTCGTTGGCTGAATGGGTAACATCTGCTATGCTCACTGTAATTGGCTAGCTACACTACTGTCCATTAAAACTGCTACACCACGAAGATGACATGCTACAAACGCGAAATTTAACTGACAGGAAGAAGATGCTCAGATATGCAAATGATTAGTTTTTCAGAGCATTCACACAAGGTTGGCGCCGGTGGCGACACCTACAACGTGCAGACATGAGGAAGGTTTCCAACCGATTTCTCATACACAAACAGCAGCTGACCGGCGTTGCCTGGTGAAACGTTGTTGTGATGCCTCGTTTAAGGAGGAGAAATGCGTACCATCATGTTTCCGACTTTGATAAAGGTCGGATTGTAGCCTATCGCGATTGCAGTTTATCGTATCGCGACATTGCTGCTCCCGTTGGTCGAGATCCAATGACTGTTAGCAGAATACGGAATCGGTGGCTTCAGGAGGGTAATAGGGAACGCCGTGCTGGATCCCATGGGCCTCGTATCACTAGCAGTCGAGATGACAGGCATCTTATCCACATGACTGTAACGGATCGTGCAGCCACGTCTCGATACCTGAGTCAACAGATCGGGATGTTTGCAAGACAAGCACCATCTGCACGAACAGTTCGACGGCGTTTGCAGCAGCATGGACTATCAGCTCGTAGACCATGGCTGCGGTTACCCTTGACGCTGCTTCACAAACAGGAGCGCCTGCGATGGTGTACTCAACGACGAACCTGGGTGCACGAATGGCAAAACGTAATTTCTTTCGGATGAATCCAGATTCTGTTTACAGCATCATGATGGTTATATCCGTGTTTGACGACATCGCGGTGAACGCACATTTGAAGCGTGTATTCGTCATCGCCCGGCGTGATGGTATGGGGTGCCATTGGTTACACGTCTCGGTCACCTCTTGTTCTCATTGACGGTGCTTTGGACAGTTAATGTTACATTTCAGATGTGTTACGACCCGTGGCTCTACCCTTCATTCGATCCCTGCGAGCCGGCCGCAGTGGCGGAGCGGTTCTAAACACTTCAGTTCGGAACCGCGTGACTGCTACGGTCGCAGGTTCGAATCCTGCCTCGGGCATGGATGTGTGTGATGTCCTTAGGTTTAAGTAGTTCTAAGTGTAGGGTACTGATGACCTCAGATGTTAAGTCCCATGGTGGTCCGAACCATCTGAACCATTTTTTTGATCCCTGCGAAACCCTACATTTCAGCAGGATAATGCACGACCACATGTTGCAGGTCCTGCACGAGCCTTTCTGGATACAGAAAATGCTCGACTGCTGCCTTGGCCAGCACATTCTACGGATCTCTCACGAATTTAAAACGTCTGGTCAATGGTGGCCGAGCAACTGGCTCATCACAATACGCAAGTCACTACTCCTGATGAACTGTGGTATCGTGTTGAAGTTGCATGGGCAACTGTACCTGTACACGCCATCCAAGCTCTGTTTGACTCAATGCCCAGGCGTATCAAGGCCGTTATAAATTCCAGAGGTGGTTGTTGTGGGTACTGATTTCTCAGGATCTATGCACCCAAATTGCGTGAAAATGTACTCACATGTCAGTTCTAGTGTAACATATCTGTGCAATGAATATCCGTTTATCATCTGCACTTCTTCGTGGTGTAGCAATGTTAATGGCCAGTAGTGTAGTTCACGTGTCAGGTGCTCAGATTGCGTAACAAAATCACATCGTACAGCGCCATCTCGATTTCACAGTTTCCGAAGCTATCGTGCCGTATTTAGTGTTTTTCGTATTTATACTTGCTTATTCTACAAATATGCAGTATCAGTGCCACAGCGCATTAAAGATCTATCCAAGAGACGTCCTCTTCTTCTCGGTTTGTTCTGCTACAGTGCCTGAAGGTGCGATACCGATATATGAAAATTTAACTCACGGAGTGATTACTCGAACAGCCCGCTCGATGTGGGAAATGAAGAGTATTAAAGAAGAAAGAAGCAATTGACTAAAAACGCTTCCCAGTGGTGTTCGAACAGGAGGTGTATTAGGTCTGTCGCGCACTGTTATTAATTTTCTACTTACGTGAGTCACACTGTTCTGGTGGACGAGCGACACGTAAATCGAACGGCGCTCGCGTAACAGGAAACGAAGGCTTGAGTCGCCCCGCCGGCGACGCGCGGCCCGCAATCCCAACGGTCTGCGCGGTGCGGCGATCGCGCGTTAATTGGCTTGCCGGACACTGGCCAGACGCCGGCGACATCTTTACGTCGCGCCGGTAAACAGCGGCCCGCGGTGACGAAGAGCAGGCCGGGCCGCATTCCCCGGCGGGGGCCGCGGCGGCCGTGTGTGGGACCCCGCGTTTCCCGGGAAGCGGCGGTCGCCCGCGCGTATCCGGTTACGCGCCGCCGATCCGCTTTCCTCACGCGCCGCAGATGCTTCGTTATGTTATCCCAGAATGTGCACCGTGGCTAATGAAAACACGTTCGCTACTACGAGTTTGATTAAGCTAATAAGTGATGAAGAGAAATTCTGTCTGTGGAAGTAGGTAGGCTGGAAACACATCAAGACACAGGTCTGCGCATCTGCGGCCTAACAAATGTCGTCTGCATATGGCTCACACTCTCTCGTCAGATGAAGATGTACGCACTTTCGAGCAATTTCGATAGCGGAATTCATTCAGAAAAGACCTCTTCCCCATTTTCGTCTCCCTGGTCTTCTGCAGCCTGTAAACGTACTGTTCTTTCTAATGAATTCAGATTACATGCAAATGTGCTACCTAAAATATGCACTGAGTTGTAATGCCCGCTCACATTCAGTGGCAGTGGTTTCCTAACTCTTTGCATAAAACGTCCGCTGACACTCCCTGGCGTTGCCAGCAATCGCTTTTCATGGCCCTGAGAGCAGCGGGGCGTAGGCATTCTGCTGCGTGCGTATGCAATGTGCCTATAATTTAAACCCGGTTGGGAATTTTCTCTGCCCGGGGACTGGGTGTTTGGGTTGTCCTCATCATTTCATCATCATCATCGTTTGCGACAGTGGCTAAATTGGACTGTGTAAAAAAATTGACTGTGTGAAGGATTGGGGCTTCGTACGGGCGCTGATGACCACGCAGTAGGGCGCTACACAAACTAAACATCTTCATCATCACCATCATGTAATCGAATCATTTTGTCCACAAAAAAGTACCTGGTATGAGCAAAATTAAATTTCCCGATTAGCTTGTACATTGGCTTTCCCCGCTTAGAACGACCCTATCTTGTGATTTTCTGTTTAAAAATGACTCACTCAGTTTATTGGGGGCAGGCAGTATGCAAGACTGGTGGTTGGAAGACCCTCTTAGGTTACTGAACTCTCGTCGTCCTAGAGGCGACGGATGCCATAGGACACCTGGTATTGCTGGGAACTGTCAGCGAACATTATGTCTCTAGCAAAACTTCTCTCCATAACGTGAGCAAAACCCTTTAGAAGTTTGATGCAAACGAAACAACGGTTTAGACCCTTCTGTTCATATTATGGTATCTGGCAACACCCTTGAAGAAGTACGACAAAGAACAGGTGTAACCTACTATGAGCTTCGTATATGTAATGTCAGTCGAACTGAATTATCCATTGCAGCGCTGGATTAGCCGAGCGGTCTAGGGCGCTGCAGTCATGGACTGTGCGGCTGGTCCCGGCGGAGGTTCGAGTCCTCCCTCGGGCATGGGTGTGCGTGTTTGTCATTAGGATAATTTAGGTTAAGTAGTGTGTAAGCTTATGGACTGATGACCTTAGGAGTTAAGTCCCATAAGATTTCACACACATTTCAATATTTGGATTAGCCATTCTAAGCTGTCACGAACACATGAGTTCGTATGAATGATGTACTGTATAAGCAATACGCATGTAACTCAGTTGAGTGCAGTTAACATGCTTGGTGCCGTCTGTCAGTATGACTCTACGATCATGAGACTTCAAAATACAATGTGTGAAGTAACCACACTTTTATACATAAATAGTGAACTTCCAGATCCCTCACCAACCAAAGCAAACGATTCACCTTCAGTTCTGTAAAAGAATGCACAGGGAAGGACGAGCGAATCTCGCACTACATTTACGGAGCTACTTAGCACTAATCGCAACGATCATTTAGAAAATTTCTGTCTTTACTTAAGGCACAATGCACATCACATAGGGCAACTTGATACCGATTGCAAACTATAACTCGGCCGTAAGGACACCGGGATTTGAAATCAATGACAAGGGATTACGACTAACTTTGAGGATTGTCAGAGTAGAAAAATACATAGGCTGAGTGCTCGTAATGTATCGGTAAGCCATCGTGGCTTATACAACATGTATCACGTGGTACTACAACCCACAACACAATTGTTTGCATAAAAGATAATTCTCATAGCGCAAGAAATATTGAAAACTGCTCATTAAATGGGAATGAGACGAATATTAAGACAGATCCATACAAATCCGACTGTTTAGATTGCTGCGAAAATCATCAGCAATAGAAAAGGCAAAAGAATGCACTTGCTAAACTACTGAAAATGCGGTGAAATGGTTCAAATGGCTCTGAGCACTATGGGACTTAACAGCTATGGTCATCAGTCCCCTAGAACTTAGAACTACTTAAACCTAACTAACCTAAGGACATCACACAACACCCAGCCATCACGAGGCAGAGAAAATCCCTGACCCCGCCGGGAATCGAACCCGGGAACCCGGGCGTGGGAAGCGAGAACGCTACCGCACGACCACGAGATGTGGGCAAAATGCGGTGAACTTCATCGTGTGAAACCCTGCAATACTAACCAGAAAAGTGACACCCATTATTAACACGATATCTGCGACTGAATAGCAAACCGTAACTTCACTTTGCACTCAGTTCTTACCCGACTGTGAGGCGTTGTACCACACATGTACGTCTCACACCGCTGCGCCGCTACCGTCTCTTCCTGTAGACTCCCGCCCTGTCCATTCAAACGCACCGAGTGCTCCCATGCCACATGCAGTGCTCTTTGGTCTTTGGCTCACGTATACCGAGAACTCAAAGACTATCCCTCAGCCACTTTTCTGAATGTATACAGAAACTGATAGTACGTACAGAATACATCTCTGCAGAGCATATGCGATTTGAGAAAACGTGAATGACATTCACTATTGGAACTTTTGAATGTGACAGAGAGTTTTCACGCTCAGGTAAGATCCCTCTACTTAGACACGAAGCACATAATTTTACTGTGCACCGACAACCCTAAGTAACCCAGGTGTGAAAGTCTCCATACTGATTTTTCGCTTTGGAGCGGAGTGTGCGTTGATCTGAAAATAGCTGGCAGATTAAAACTACGTACTGGACTAGAACTCCAGTCTAGAACTTTTGCCTTTCGCGGGTAACTGTTCCACCGACTGATCTATCAAGCACGACTCACGACCCGCCCTCATACCTTCACTTCCGCCGATACCTCTCTCCTATCTTACAGATTTCACTGAAGTTTTCCTGTATATCTAGGGGCTAGCATTCGCAGGAAAAGGATGCAGAGGAAAAATGGTTTATGCACAGCCTAGGTGATTGTTCCAGAATGAATTTTCACTGTGCTGCGTAGTGTCCTCTGATTTGAAAATTCTTGGTAGGTTAACACCGTGTACCGGGCCGGTACTCCAACGTAGGACCTTGGCCGTAGACATGTGGTCTACCGTCTGAACTGTTCAAACACCACTTACGAGCCGCTCTCACATCCAGACTTGTGAAAGTCTTAGAAAGTTCAGTGCCTCAGTATCATGTGCTGTAAGAAGCCAACGTACACAAATACGTTTAAAATTTGATAATCTATTTACAGTCGTTTTATTTACAAAGCCTCGATTTTGGACATATATTATCTACATACAGAGATGAACACAACTAGCTCTGTGTGGGTATTACCATAACTCAGTTTTACAACAAACCCAGTTTGTGGGGTCCCTATGTCAACCGAAGTTAGCACCACCATTCCAGTTCAACGAAATTTGCGATCCCATCTCTTTCTTCGGCTATGTTCACTCTAATTGATGATATTTAACACAGGTGGCGTTTCTACTGGATTAATACGTTCCAGTATTTATGAAAATTGCACACATTTTAAATTTATTCAAAAAAATGGCTCTGAGCTCTATGGGACATAACTTCTAAGGTCATCAGTCCCCTAGAACTTACAACTACTTAAACCTAACTAACCTAAGGACATCACACACATCCATGCCCTAGGCAGGATTGGAACCTGCGACCGTAGCGGTCACGCGGTTCCAGACTGTAGCGCTAGAACCGCTCGGCCAATCCCGGGCGGCCTTAAAATTATTCCACAATATACTGAAACATTGTTTCTGAGCTGCAAAAATTTAGTACTCCTGCAGATTCCACATTACATGAGTTACAACAAATGCCACATATTTCAAATGTATCTCCAAATGTAATTGGTGGGCCGGCCGGTGTGGCCGTGCGGTTAAAGGCGGTTCAGTCTGGAATCGCGTGACCGCTACGGTCGCAGGTTCGAATCCTGCTTCGGGTATGGATGTGTGTGATGTCCTTAGGTTAGTTAGGTTTAAGTAGTTCTAAGTTCTAGGGGACTGATAACCACAGAAGTTAAGTCCCATAGTGCTCAGAGCGATTTGAACCTTTTTTTTGTAATTGGTGTAATTTTCCATGAAGTTTTGTTACTCTCTAAACAGGAAATTATTGTTATGTCTCAAAAATATCCTTAACTTTTTCATAAATACCTTTCATATGTTGCAAAAAACTAAATCTCTTTTTCTTATATATATATATAACTTTTGAACTAATGGAATATATATATATAAATATTTATTACTTATTTAAAATAATCTGTGTTACTATTTTATGCTTATTTTTTTCAAATATCAAATTATACAGTTTTGTTTAAATTGTTCACTTACTTAAAACTTGATGTTAACGTGATTATTACTTTGAACAATTACCTCTTCTAGGACATACTAGAAGTTCATGTTCTGATACATATGAATCGTAGCCAAATGAGTCAGCTGTTCTTCAGTCCTCATTTAGCCTCTAACCAGTTGTAGTTTGTGCGCTAAGCTCGTGTTCTTCGTCTCAGAACGTTGTGAGTTGTCGTACATGAAACATCGCGTGTCTTGTTACCATGAAACAAACGTGCAAATATAGAAGCTCTCTTTACAAGAAAAGGGAGAAGAGGCGTAAATTTATACCATTATGACATATCAGAATGTATAATAAAATCTTGCGCTGCGGTGCTGTGAAGAAGCGCGTTTACTATGAAATCCAACACCCAGGACCTGAGGTCAACTCTTGGAGAATACGACGGGGCGGAATAACGAACGGCATAAAAGATGGACAAAGGGTTTAGTTTTCTTAAATTCATCTTGGATTTTGTTAATGTTGACTCTTTCCGAACAAGACAAGTACGTACTGAAATAGCTGTGACAAATAACAGAGGATTACGTAACTGAAATACCAAATTCCAAGAATGATTTTTTCACGTAGTATCGGAAAGAACGACAAGTGGCTGTGGTTTTTGGTAATCAACCGCGCTAATATTACTTAATTTTTAATCAGAACTTATTTCCACAGGAAACAGGACCGTTTGTGCCCATATTCCATCGAATTAACAATTAGAAGGAACCTGCAAGCCAAACTTACTTCGGATAAATGAGTGATATACAGTCTATGAGAGCAATGATATTAAAATTATGTACATCTACATCTACATCTACATCCATACTTCGCAAGCGACCTGACGGAGTGTGGCAGAGAGTACCTTGAGTACCTCTATCGTTTCTCCCTTCTATTGGTTCTCCCTTCTATTCCAGTCTCGTATTCTTCGTGGAAATAAGGATTGTCGGTATGCCTCTGTGTGGGCTCTAATCTCTCTGATTTTATCCTCATGGTATCTTCGCGAGATATACGTAGGAGGGAGCAATATACTGCTTGACTCCTCGGTGCAGGAATGTTCTCGAAACTTCAACAAAAGCCCGTACCGAGCTACTGAGCGTCTCTCCTGCAGAGTCTTCCACTGGAGTTTATCTATCATCTCCGTAACGCTTTCGCGATTACCAAATGATCCTGTAACGAAGCGCCCTGCTCTCCGTAGGATCTTGTCCATCTCTTCTATCAACCCTATCTGGTACGGATCCCACACTGCTGAGCAATATTAAAGCAGTCGGCGAACAAGTGTACTGTAACCTACTTCCTTTGTTTTCGGATTGCATTTCCTTAGGATTCTTCCAATGAATCTCAGAAAGGAATCTGCTTTACCGACGATCAACTTTATATGATCATTACCTTTTAAATCACTCCTAATGCGTACTTCCAGATAATTTATGGAATTAACTGCTTCCAGTTGCTGACCTGCTATATTGTAGCTAAATGATAAGGGATATTTCTTTGTATGTCTTCGCAGCACATTACACTTGTCTACATTGAGATTCAATTGCCATTCCCTGCACCGTGCGTCAATTCGCTGCCGATCCTCCTGCATTTCAGTACAATTTTCCATTATTACAACCTCTCGATATACCACAGCATCAACCACAAAAAGCCTCAGTGAACTTCCGATGTCATCCACAAGGTCATTTATGTATTTGTGAATAGGAACGGTCCTACGACACTCCCCTGCGGAACACCTGAAATCACACTTACTTCGTAAGACTTCTCTCCATTGAGAATGACATGCTGCGTTCTGTTATCTAGGTACTCTTCAATCCAATCACGCAATTGGTCTGATAGTCCATATGCTCTTACTTTCTTCATTGAACGACTGTGGGGACCTGTATCGAACGCCTTGCGGAAGTCAAGAATCACGGCATCTACCTGGGAACCCGTGTCTATGGCCCTCTGAGTCTCGTGGACGAATAGCGCGAGCTGGGTTTCACACGATCGTCTTTTTCGAAACCCATGCTGATTCCTACAGAGTAGATTTCTAGTCTCCAGAAGAGTCATTATACTCGAACGTAATTCTACAACTGATCGACGTAAAATGACTTGACAGCTACGCTTAGGCTACATTCACGTCTCGTAGCACTTCTGTGTGTGTGTGTGCTCGTGTGAGTGCAAGATAAGAAACGTAAGAAAAGTACTTGAAATGTCGAGGTTGCTGGTAGTCTCCTGGCAATCAACACCGGAGGTATAACGACGGCACTCAATCGAATACAATAAAATAAATAGGCTGGCAGCGTCTGCAGAAAGCTATGTTCGCGTCGCGGCACGTCCCGCCGTTGTGGGAACGTGAGCGGACACAGCCTCTGCAGACAACCGCGGCGTGCAGCGATGCCATCTGCACACGCGTGCGGGCGGCCGCTTTCGCTCGCGGCGAACCCGTCCGGCGACTATCTCGGGTAATTTCAGAGAAAGCACGGCGCATTGTTGGCACAAGGCGCCTGCCCATTACATCCGTCTCTCGTTCTCTCCTCACCGCTGCCGGGTACAAGTTGTAGACGATGGCTAGAGGCGGTTTGAGGTTTCTTTCATTTTCAATAAAACCGACCATCACCAGGAAGCATTTACGTGTTATACACATCTTTCTCTCTCTCTCCCACCCACCTTCTCTCTCTATCTCTCTCGGTCTCTATCTGTCTTTCTCTCCCTCTCTCTCTCTCTCTCTCCACGCAAACACAGTAGGAGTATTCAATTTTACAGTATTTATGTGTCTTCTAAATACTTACCTATAGGTTTGCTACACATTGTGACTTACTAAGATGAGAATTGGGTCCCCGACTACTCAGGGATCTGTGGCAATGAACAAGCCGATAGATTGGCTAGGAAGGGGCCAACAACGTCATTTATTGGACCGGAACCTGTCTTGACAATCACTAAGGCAATGGTCAAATTAGAACTACGGAACTGGCTTAGGAAACAGCACGTAGGATATTGGACCGAGGTCCATAAACAAAAACATGGTAAGGTAATGATGCCCAATCCATGTTTTAAAAGAAGCTCTGTAATCCTGGGATTGAACAGGAAAGAGATGAAACCCATGACTGGACTGGTGACTGGCCATGGGAACTTCAAAAAACGCCTACACACAATGGGTATAATGGAAGAGGACCCTAAATGTAGGATCTGTGATAAGGGTGAAGAAACTGCATCATACCTTATCTTTGAATGCATGGCATTGGAGAGTAAAAGATACTGAATCTTCGGGACAACTAGACCTGAGGAAATTGTGTCTAACAAAAAACTGGTAGAGGGACTCCTTGCACTATTTAAGGGCACTGGTTGGCTTTACTAGATATACAGGGAGCGATACCACACAATAAACCTAGTTTCGGTGCGGGTAGTGGCGAGTTAGACCTAAGCTGTTTTAACTCTCCTGTCGAAATCAAATCAAATCAAGATGAGAATTTATCATCCTGGGACAAAAATGCCGTCCATTTCCATGAAATGTTGCGTTCATTATGTTGGTGAAAACCGAGCAGTATCGCAAGTTAGGTGTACACTTGATTGTCAGAACAGTTGTGTTAACATCGCTTTAAGAAGTTGTCGTGTTGTGAGTGTACAGCGTAAAACGATACCGTGAAGCACTGTGCCGTCTTTCTTCAGTCTAAGAGTCAGCAGCTCCTTAATTTTCAACTGTTACTGAATTGTCGGCTGTATTCAGACGTTGTCACACTTCTTTTGACGACTGTTCACGTTAGAGACTGTACTGTCGCGAGAATATAAGAGACGTATTCGGAAAGTAAGGTCCAATCGGTGGCGAAATAAAAACCAAAATAAAAATAAAAACTTTTTATTCGCAACAGTTAGCCACACCTTCCAGCTACCTCTCTTAATAGTCGCCGCTCCGACGTAGACATTTATCACGGTGTACAAACGTTCCAGTACCCTCGTCACAGAAAGGAGCCGCCTGTGTTTTCCGCCAATTCGTTACGCTGATCTGCCTTACGTTGTTTGTGCCAAAATCTTGTGTTCCTTGCCAGCAGTTCACGTGAGCAGAGATGATCAACAGAGAAAGCGAATTAAGGGCTGTCTTGTGGGTGATCAAACACTCCCCATCGGAAACGCAGCAGGAGCGTCTTCATTGCCCATGCAGAATGTGCCTGAGAATTGTCTTGAAGAAAGCAACGCATGACACTTATGTTATGTGGGCTGCATAGCTTCAGGCGAAATCTCTCACCAGATCCCCATTATTGGCGGGAGACACTGTTGTTGTAGGCATTTTTACGTCATCACTTTGCGCTCTGAACTGAATAGAGCAACGTGAAGCGATCGACAGGCACACTAAAGACACTGCTCAACACATCTATGCAAAGTTCCATCTGATTTTCACAATGTTTTCCATTTCGCGTCTAGTCGGACCTTACTTTCCGAATACGCCTAGCATTAGCGACAGTCACTGGCTGTAATCGCCGGTCCATCGCATGTGCAAGAACGGTATGGTAAGATCTGTAACTTGTTACAGTAGGTGTTTTTCTGTTGTTACAAAAACTGCATCCTTCCCTTTTTTTTTTTTTATATACGGGTGAACGCGCGAGAATGAGCAATGGCTTTGAAGACGAGACGCGCTACCATATAGCTGGTCGCAAACGGCTTCGTACTCAGCGCCGACTCTCAACAGAATTACGTACACGCATTCTCCCCGTTTGTTCCATGTAAATTATTCACTGATATTTCTTTCTCGTTACTAGTTACGATTTATAGATTTTGTTCAGATTTTCTGGAGATGTTTTTAAGGCTTACATTCAAGTTACTTACATACGAATAAATGTTTGAATTTTGAACGTCAGTAGATGGTTCTTATTCACATCACCATTTACGTATGTTTCAAGAATAATATTACAATATATTAGTACGGCGAAAGTGGAATGTTCAAAGAAATATATTTTAATTGCATACTAAGAGTAAAGTGAATGTATGTGGGTTAATTTTTTTCATTTTTTTCTTTTTGAAGCTCTGATCGGTCGCGAAATTAAAACCACAGTTAAAAACGAAAGAACCTTGGGGCAGATGTATTGTGCAGTGTCTCTAGTATGCCAATCCATCAAGCCATGTTACATTTTCTGCTCTGGGCACACAGTGAGCACGTCAAGATGAACAGAGTAATAATGTCCCTCCAAGCTTGTCGTTCGATTTCTTCATGCTCAGGGGTTCTGCCAGATTTCATGTAGCCTATATAACATGACTGTCCTGCGTGAGAGAAAAGTGCGGCAATGGTGGAGGAACTTTGAAGCAAGACGTACAGACATTCATAATGCAGGCAGTCAGCGAAGGAGACGAGTGTCATCCGAAGATCTTGTTGAGCGAGTGAATCAGGCGATTCGAGAAAACCGTCTAAAAGGGCAATTCAGAACAAGCAAGAAGGAATGTTGTTACCAAGCTTGTCCTTCTTCATGGCGATGTTCGGCCGCACGCTGCAGCTCCAACAAAGATGCTCCTGCAGTGTGGGTAGCTGTTTGAACACCCACTATACGGCCAGAACTTGGCTGCCAGCGAGTTTCACCTCTTTGCTCACATGAACCGCTCGCTAAGAATACAGTGTTCCGGCACGGACTGCGAGCTGTGGATCCCCATAGGGAATTGGTGGAAACCACCTTCTGTGACGAGAGTACTGGAAAGCTCGTACCACGATGCAACAAATGTCTAAGTCGTGGTTGCAACTATGTAGAGAAGTAGCTGGAAATTAAAGATAAATGTTGCAAAAAAGGCATTTTTTATTTTCATTGTGGTTTCCATTTCGCGACCGATTAGACCCTGAAAATAATAACCCTCTTGTTTACAAGCTATTTACAGTGAAGTGCATATTACTGAATGAGTAAAAACTTGATCTACGAGAGGAAATGGATGGATTAATAATTTTGAACATTAGACTGAAGTTCTACGTCAATCAGCAGCGATTGTTATAACGTTACCCACTTGTCGACGAGTTATCAAGAAAATTACCTACAGCTATCGTACTTTCTCTAGCTTTCCTAGCATTCTGGTCATTTCTTGCGCATTTAAACGCCACTGAAATTTGAAATTACGTCGGCAACACAGAGCTGGCGCGTTTACGACGAAGAAGAAGCAACGCTTTAAGACGTTATCAAACCACAACCCAGGCGCAAATATGCACATTTTCATGATGGATGGTTCCTGACTGAAGACTTATGAAACTGCTCAGGTCGTAGGAGTATCATAAGAAAGAGTACGGAACATTTCACAATAAGAATGAATAGTGTGATAGGTTTTTTTTTTCAAGATGATGGCTAAAATTAAATGAGTGAATGAAAGCCTCGCCACTGTTTAAGTCGTTTGAGCAACTGCTTATCCCGCCTATTTGTTTAGATCAGCTATATGAAAGAAGAATAAACGAGAAAAATCATTGACTGGAAAAGCGAAAAAACCATGCCTCATCAGGATACTGCACTTGCCAAAAAAGATGTCTTGAAAAAGAGAAAACGGAGGAATCTGAAGTACGAGCTATTGTAACATCCACTGTGGTTCTAGGTTTCTAACTTTTGATTTCACCCTGTTCCCAAATGAAAAGAAAAATTTAGCCTGACAAGTTTTGTATCTAACGAAAAGATTATGACAGTAGTAGGTTAAATATGAAAGACGCTCCAGAATGGCTCTTCAGTTTTGAAATCCATTCTCTGGAAAAGCTGACTGACATGAATTTACCTAAGATGAATTCCTATTCAAAATTGCCTTTTTGACACGAAGAAATGCTTGGCTGAAAAATTTTCTTTTTATATGTATATTTTCTAATTCTTTCTCGTTTTCTGTTCTTTCTAAATTTATTAAGCGCATCTTTATGCAATATAAACAAAACGTTGTCTTTTCGAAACAGGCCAATACCAAACTGTAGACGATGTTCAGTTAAGAACATTGGAGGGGTTAGAAAATAAAATCTACCAGGGTTACAGATGCCGAGAGGTGTCGTTTAATCTAATAAATATACATGCACAAGGCACTCCAGAATACTCTCGAACAGTGCTTCAAGTTCACTACTGTAAGTGAAAGGATATTACCGTCGTCTAAGATGCGAGCCGCAATATAATTTTATTTGTTTATTCATCTCGTCCCATGGAACCGTGCGAAACCAAGCTAATTCGTAGCAGGTCACTTCATAGTTTACAAAATACTGATTACAAAATTTATAAGAAAAATAATTAATATAACACGATAAAAACTGTGAAAGTGTATTCAAATAAATAACATATTACAAAGAGAATTTCTTATCTACTCTTAGGAACTCCTGTAAAGAAGAGATCCAGTGCACCACAGAGTCACCTTTCAACTTAGATCTGAACACTTAGGATTTATCACTCAATATCTTCCGGTTCTGCTAGAAGCCTATTGAAAATCAAACTTGCTGAATAGTACACGCCTTTCTACACACTGCTTAAGGAAATGCTATCGAAGAGAAATTCGTTTTGCCATCTGGTGTTCACCATATGAATGTTGAAGTTTTTTATGAATGAGTCAGTGTTGTCAACAACAAATTCGATGACGGGAATTCTGAATCATAGGAGGAATGACCTACACGAAGTTCACTAAATGACACTGCAAAATGCCTGACCGCCCATTTATGGGTTAAGAATGTTGTTGAGGAGATAATAGATTACAGCAATATACGATAACGTTGAAAATAATAGAGTCAAAGTAAGCAAGCCTTCGTGTTTCAGTATCATAAATAATGGAGATTACTTTTATAGTAAATATAGCAGCATTCAGTGTCTGCACTAGATTCTGAACGTGCTTCTTCGAAGAAAGCTTTAGAAGTAGACCTACGTACATAATACGACAGGCTCCTTTCCTTCTTCCAAACTAATGTAACGGCATTTAATTAGGAAACACTGAAGACATATTTTAACAGAAAAGGAAGGTGTTAGATAGTGAACACCTTGACCAAACGTCACCAAACGGATGCTGTAATATCTCGAAGTCCGTGAGGTACGTTGAGTAAAATTTCATCCCAATGCAAGCATCTTATCAGTACAGAAAACAACCATTCCTAGAGATGAAAAATGTGAGACTACGTGTTGGCTATTAGATGTGTCTAACGTGTAGGTCGCAGACGGATGAAAACAGCTGAAACTTAATCAGAGGTTACAAACAGGGAGTCACTACCAACCGTCATGACAAGATCACTGGAAGCTAGGCTGAGACCTCGAGATACTTGATCAATGGAGACATACATGATGTAGAACCATAGTCGACTGTGACACTGAGTGGCATTCTGTGGTGTTACGCTATGATTCTCGCTTCTGATTGTGGTAATTAGATAGACGCTATCGTTTCTGCAGACGACCTGGTGCTAGGTTAGAGGAAGCAGCGACAACGATGCTGAATCCTCCCCAGTATGTGGCAAGAATGGTAAAACCTGTTCACATACCAATCAAAACCTCGTACCACATGGGAAACTCCAACCGGACAACGAAAGGCGCCAGACTATACAGTTTCCTTATTTGTCATACATAGAGCATCTCCTGGAACTGATCCAAAGACTGTTCTTTCGTACTAGCTTACATCTAACACTCTTCTTGAACTGAGACAGCATATATTTCAGATGCGTTATAACATTCGGAGAATGTTTATTTCCATGCCACAACGAATACAGGCTATATTAGTGTTCGTAGGGGTCACATATCATAATGTCGTTCCTGACTTGGATGAAAGCTTAATCAATTAACACATCAAAGTAATGCACCTCTTCTTGAAGTGTGATAAATATAGAACTGGTCTCCCATGGTGCAACACTGTCAGTTAATTAGTGTATATAAGGCATGAATCTAAATTTTAAAAGCATTTTTAATACTTTCGTTGCTGTAGTTTTGAATTCAGATTTCGTTCGAAATTGTTTCAGATGAATAAGAGTCATTATGAATCGGGATATCTAAAGAGAAGACAGAAATTATTAATTTAAACTGATTATGGTAGTTCAACATTTTATTGTAACGATTTTCCATCTTTTGGGCTTTCTTAGCCGGCTGCCGCTTGTCGTGTAACAAACGTTTTCCTTTCAGGATTCAAGTGAGGTATGCGGATATTGTTGTGCAGGTAGCTCGCATCAGGGACAGTGCAACCGAATGGGTCAACAGCAGGTAAGAGCAGCGATGATGATGCCCGCGAAAAACGTCAATTGTGACTCGAAATGACAGGCGACAGAAGTGATATGCATGAATTCAGGAGAAGCATTATTAAACTGCTTTGTACACAGAGCCTCACAGATTGCAGTCAACGACCTGCACTGTCAATTAACACTGAGAAAAATCAATGCAAGTTTCTTCTGTTGTAGCAGTGTGTTCACTAGCAGTTCCCGTGACAAACTAGTTTTTTTCCTGATTTGAGGGCGCATACTGTTCTCAAACCTACGCAATAAGATGCGAAATGGTCCACGTTTTACTCATACTGCTATTCAGATTACGAATTGTGTAAACATTCCACGTAATAATCTCCTTGGTACTAGAAGGAGCTCTAGACGGGAAAAACTGCAGGGGCAGACAGGGATCGGAAGATGCAGTAATTCAGGACGTCTAGTATAAACGCTACTCAGAGATAAGTAACAGGAGAGAATATCGCAGCGGGCGGCACTAAACCTGTCAGAGAACTGATGACGATCCACCCTCCCCCCTTCCTTCCCTCCTGCCAAAAGAAATTGCAAAATGCAAATGCAACACATACTCCTGCAGAAAAGGAAGAAGACTGAAATTAGACAAGTCGAGGATCTCAGTGCTGATTGAAATGAACAGGAGTAACCCTGGTGCAGATCAGCTCCATAACACACGCCGCCATGACTCCACAACACCTGGCAGTGATCAGATAACGACACGATGCAAGCGTTGCGCGGTTACACATGAACAGTTTTTAACAGTGACCTCGTATGAGTTAGAAAGTAGTAACTGTGTCCTTACTGCCTCTACTAGCCTCTGCAGCATTAGAAGACCACGGTCTAATGCCTACGCAAACAAAAATTATGAAGGATATTGGTTTTCATTGTTTGAAGTTTATCGAGAAATATTACGACTGCGTCCTCATCAACGCTTCCTGGATGTCCAATGATATTTTATGTGCAGAAGTTAGGCTGATCATACATCTGTGCACATGTGCTTCTAGCACTACCCTTAACTATCTAAGTTGATTGTAGTGTAGATTTTTCTAAAGGAGAGTGCTTTCTGCCTCTCTCTTCTCTCTCCATCCCCATCTTCTCTTTTACCCTCTTTCTTTCTCTCTCTCTCTCTCTCTCTTGCTCTTTCTTGTGGCTCACATTAAAACCCTAACTAGAAAAGGTGCGTTGTGCCTAGTCCACGGACCTACTGTGATGAGTGAAGGAGACGATATACAATGGACTCGAGACTTTAAAAATGGCCGTACGAATGTGCATGACGAAGAGCGGAGTGTCCAGGTCCAGTGTGCAGACCGATGCAGTGGATCAAGAACTGTAGGCTGATGGACACACACGACTAGAGCTCGGGCTGACGTATTTCCTCGAGTTGAGCGTGCCGCGATTATCACGACTGCTACGGAAAACTCGCGTATTGTGGAGTTAAACTTAAGACTGTACGTGTCCAGAGATCGGAGTTTCTCACCCCAAAAATTTGTCTAAGTCCAATGCTTGAATGTTTCCCTGTCATAATTGGTCGAGGAAGAGTTCGCTGGGACACATGGCACGGGTCAGCAGACGTTCCATATTTTGAGATCGGCCACAATCAGTTCTGTCATCATTTTCTTCTATGAAGCCCCACTCAGTTATCGAAAAATGAGTGAAAAGTTACGGTATATTAATAATTTTTACTTATGGACCGCCTGACAGCAACTGAATAAAACACAATTTTAGTGCCACACATCAGCACAGGCTCCCTACTACACTTAGTAAAGGAAATGATAACATAAAACAAAAAATAATAATAATAATAAAAAAATCTTCCCCACATCATCTGGAGACACACACACACACACACACACACACACACACAGCACAAAAAAATATATATCACACCAAAACACACACACACACACACACACACACACACACACACACACACACACACACACACACACACATAAATGCATACACGAACAGACCACAGATACTTCAATAGTTACACTCATAAGTTTGGCAATAACATTCAATCTTTGGCAAAAACATTTGACAGTCGGCAACAGAAACCAAAACATTGCTTTAGAACAAGCGTTCAGTGCATAGTGTTGTGGAATGGGGAAACAAACCGCAAATTGGCGTTCATGAGAAGAAGAACAACACCAAAAATGCAACAGGAGCGTAATATGTAGGAAATTGTCCACGCAACCTGTAAGTACAGTTCAAAACATTACTACTTAATAGGAAATACCAACCACCAGAACTGTTTATAAGGTTACAGGCACAATGACAAAAATGTAAATAAAATAGCTAACATATGTACATATTCCAGGCCACTGATGATGCCTTGCAGAAAATAAAGGCGAAACGCGTATGGCACTAAAATTGTGCTTTATTCAGTTGCTGTCAGACGGTCCATAACTAAAAATTATTAATATACCGTAATATTACACGCAACTGAAGAAGATAGGACTATAAAAGTTGAAGGAGTGCAGAGTTATTACTGAATGTGATCGTGCACAAAGCGCTGACTGTACCAAGGATAAGCTTCATTCATGTTGGGAAATTTTTGACTATCCTATTACCTCTTCTTGCACTTACGAGAATGACTTTCATGCCACTGCTTCGTGACTCATTGATATTGTTGTCCTTTTAAGCGCAATATTGTACAGTTATTAACACTTAAAGCTAGCTGCCGATGTTTGCAAGCACCAGTATGCGAGAAGGTGTTGGACGCTCATCCCTTATCACAGAAAGTGGAGGTCGGAGGCCTGCCCCCCCTGTAAACCAAGACAGATGATGAACTGTATCAGATTTAATGGTAGAATTCTACGCTGTTGCAAGCGTGTTTCAGAGCATACCTTTCAACGTACATTGTGGAACGTGGGAGCCAGACAACCCCTACGTGCTCCAATAATAACCCAATGACACTGCTAATTACAACTGCAGTCGCCTGGTCAGTTGAATCACTTACACCACGTCAATGGTCGTGTCCGATTGCACTGTAAGCCAGGCAAAAGGCTACTCGAAAAAATGTACCATGCCATTGACGCAGACCAGTGGGGGCAACATCGTCCTATGGACGACTTTCGCCTGGATTTCTATGTGACCTCTGGTAGTAATCCAAGACACTCGGCCAGCAGCTGACTGTGTGAACATTATTACATTCCTTCGTACTTTATGTCTTCTACGACAGCAGTGACATCTTTCAGCAGGGTATCTCTCCGTGTCACAAGGCCAGATCCATGCTGCAGTGGTCTTAGAAGTACAACAGTGAAGACGCGTTAATGTCGTGGTTATGAAATTCAGCTGAGCTGAATGTAATGGAACACATCTGGGGTTCCAACAGGAACAGGCTCTGCACCCACAAACCACCTACCATACCTTCCAGGAACTGTGAAACATATGAGCGGTCATCTGGTGCCACATAGTTCCGGAAAACCAGCAAAGACTCGCCAAATCCATACCGTACAGAATCACTGCTCTACTGCGTTCAAAATGTGGACCAACACACTTTAAGCAGGTGGTCCTAATGTTTAGGCTCATGAGTATATTGTATATGGTATTTTCAAGGGCTACAATCTCTTTCAGTTCTCGTATTCTTATATTTCATTCATCTGCCAATTCTTATATGAGTAGTTATATTTATTCTTCAGAAAGTTTTGATGCATTCCATTGGATTTACTGATTGTAGAAACATTCGAAACGTAGAAGTTGGGAACATCACGAGCACCGCGCGAGCGCAGGTTTGCCACAGTGATATTTCTTCATATGAATATCAGTCGTGAAAGAAACGTCGCTATCTTTGCTGAACATTTCACCCCTTGGCAATAGTTTCATTTCAAACCACTCATAACGGATCACATTACCGAAAACTGGCGCTTGCAATTGATTATGAATCAAGATACAGTACAAAATTTCACACCAAAAATAATTTTCTCGGTCATTTATTGTTTTGTTCTGTTTTGTCTTTCTTAAAAATTTATTCAGCAGACATACAGTTAGTAGACAGATAAGAACAAGGTTATTTCAATATACACTGGGAAACATTTGTGTAGTAAACATCTACGGACATGGGTAGATAAATGAAGAACCAAAATAAACACAACATTCGGGTTTGCAACACGAAGCGCTGAGGGGTGAAGCCCCGATGCTATTCACTGCGACACCACTCTGGTTGACCTGCGTGCTCCCTGTAAATAACATAATGGACCTCGAAAACTTTGAACATCGTTTTCTCTGTAGCGGTCAAGCATCTACGGATAACGTGTTCGCTTATATTGCCCCCTCTTCCACTGAGCCAAGTTTCTGGGAAATCGGGTTGTGGCACTTGTCGTGTTCACCTCGCGAGTCCTGCTCGAACAATTTCACATGCAGTTTCAGTTTCTATCTCTGTGGGATTTGAGTTTCTTATGTACTGCGATAATTACGTCAGCTCCATTTACCATTAGCCTATTATCTGGATATACGCATAATTTTCTCTAAAAATCTCAGTGCTGTCACTTTCAAGTTTTCAAATGTTTTAAGCGCCATAGACACTAATTTTTATTTCACGCATCTTTTCAGGGGTATCAGATTTAAATCTGGGCGGTATTCTTAGACTTAAGTTTGTAAAGGAGCTTTTGTAAACGGAGTACATCATTTCTGTTTTTGCTTTAGTACCCCCAATTTCAGTTCCTGCCTTGTTTATGAGTGTCTGGACACTAATTTTCGTTATGCTAACAGCCACTACATATGACCAGAATTGTTTCGAGTTCTGCGAGATGTCTTTTGGTAACGTTCTACTAAGGTAATAGCTGAAGGCTTCAAGCACGGCAATCTTGACAGGTGAGGTTAGGAACAAGTGGAAGTCACCTTCTGCGAGGTGACTCCATCTCACAGAAGTAAAGAAGAAGAAGATGGAGTAGGAGGAGGAGGAGGGGCAGGAGGAGGAGACGAGCGGCAGATCGCGGGCGCTGCGGATTCCCTGATTTCACGCTGGAGTCTGCAGAAAAACTGATCGGCGGCGGCGATTCGGCGCCGCAGATTGGCCGCACGACCCGAACAATGACTGCCGCCGCTGCAAAATCGCCTCGATTAACTGTCAGCGGCGTCCACGGCTCCCCATTGGCCGACCCTGCTCGCCCTCTTTTTCCCTCTCGCGTCGTGTATGGCCGATAGAGACCTCGTCGCAGCCGCTGGGACACGAATACATTGCACGGTCGGAGCGCCTGAAGAAAGGATCTGCCTTGTCACTCGTTAATTCCCTGAGTCCGCGTGCTATCCCGTCGGGTGCTCGCCGCTCTTGCTGCGGAATCGATTCGACTACTCGTCTCTTGAAAAAGGACGACGACGGGAAGAATCCGTGACACACCGGCGAGGTCTTACCACAAATGGGCGCCGCGTAATTAGTACGGGATTCCGCAGTCGAGTCGGAAAAACCACAATTTTCCGAGACGTGATACCCGTTAATTTAACAGGCTGTTAACCATGCGTTAACGAGGGCGACGCAATTGCGCGTGAAGGACGTCTTCATCGAGTGTCGGGTGTGACTGCAAATACACCAACGTGACGCGCAGCCTTCTTTGGGTCTGCTAAGTGTGCGCATCGTGAATTAAGTTCCGCTCGTTTCTCTACATAGTCAGTTGGAGCGTTACGGGTTGCTGAACCGTAATTCCCCATCCATCCTCGCTTGACCCTGTGAGCGACTCCACCGAGAAGGATAGTGCAGAGGTTAACACAATGAACTGGCATTCGGCAGCTCTAACCCCTGTTCGGCTGTCCAGATTCAAATTTTCCTTTGTTTCCCCAACCAATTTAAGGCAAATGTTGGGATGGTTCCTTTGAAAGACATGACTGAGTTTCTTTTCCATCGTTCTGCCATCGATATCTATCTATTGTGAAGTACATGGCATAGGGTGCGTCTCTTTGTATCAGTTATTAGTGCTGCTTCCCGTTCCTTTCACGCACGGAGCGACGAATGATTGTTTGAATGCCTCTCCGCGCGCTGTAATTAATCTAGTCTTAGCCTCACGATCACTACAAGTAGGGGGTTGCAGTATATTTCTAGAGACATCATTTGAAGATGGTTGTTGGAACTTTGAAAGTAAGTTTTCGGATCATGATTTAAGTTATTCTTAAAATTCTACCGGTTCAGTTCTTTCAGTATCTCCTTGACGCTCTCCGTCAGGTCAAACAAACCTGTGATCGAAAGTGTGTGCCGGACCGAGACTCGAACTCGGGACCTTTGCCTGTCGCGGGCAAGTGCTGTACGACCTCAGCTACCCAATGACGACTCACGCCCCGTCCTCACAGCTTTACTTCCGCCAGTACCTCGTCTCCTACCTTCCAAACTTTACAGAAGCTCTCCTGCGAACTTTGCAGAGCTAGCACTCTTGAAAGAAACGATATTGCGGAGACATGGCTTAGCCACAGCTAAGCTCCGCAATATCCTGTAAGCTGTGAGGACGGGGCGTAGGTGGTGCTTGGGTAGCTCAGATGGTAGAGCACTTGCCCGCGAAAGGCAAAGTTCCCGAGTTCGAGTCTCGTTCCGGCACACAGTTTTAATCTGCCAGGAAGTTTCACATCAGCGCACACTCCGTTGCAGAGTGAAAATCTCATTCTGGAAACCTGTTATCCTTTGTAGGCTGATAGGATTTCCCTAGTGTTATGCCAATAAATCGAAATCTGCCAACTGCTCTACACACGACTGATAAGAGGGATCTGTCAGATCCCTATCATATGTGATTCGCTTCTCTAAACCGTTCATTGGATTTTTCAACTTGCTAAATGTTTGACTATACAACAAACTTGTTGTAAAGAAATTTTCCGTTGTTTTCTTTAGGTGTACATGTTTGGTAAATGATACGCTTGGACTGTGCTCCTCACTTGCTTCCTGATCAACTGGTGTGAAAATCATGACAACAGACAACTATGAGGTAGGTTAACAAAAGAGACATGGGAAGATTCTGACTTGTCTCTCGCTACTTACACTCTAACTGGGACATCCGTTGCTGAAATTAAAAGTCGCTTAGGATTGGTTTCCATCAGTAATTTCATTGTGAACTGAGCAGGAATAATTGCAGCCACCCTCATAATTAGCTCCTTTTAATAGAATTTGGATTGACAATTTGATGCAGGTCTTGATAGGTTAAGGAGCAAGCAAGACAGATCTTGCTGAAATAATAGTTCCACGCGTAAATGCTGTAATGTTCGGATGGCCAAATCGTGGAGTCGTGTGTTTCTTAGGGCAGGGCGGCGCTCTCTGTGACCCTCAGACAATGCAAAACCTTCACATAACGCATTCAGAGAAGGCGCTGCCAGGGCTGTCAGTTTACTATCCAGGCAGGGGTCCGTCATGGTCCGTTCTCGGTCGTATGCACCAAGGAGAACACTTCAATAATTAACGGCGGAGACCTGCATCTTCCAGACTCGATGGCCCCAGCCCAGAAACGACAGCTTAGAAACTGATGACCGTTTGCGGCCCCATGTGAAATACTGGCACCGGTCGAAGGGTGAAAGCCTACTGGTTAAATGGGAAGCCCGGCCCATGACACATGTACCGGCGCCAAAGTTGTTTACTAAAACCACTGAGACACTTTCGAAAAATAACCAGGAAGGTAGAACATTTTCTCACGTTTCTTAAGCTAATGCCAAGACTAAAGCTCTCATTGGCTTTTAATACGTGGTGTGGATCTTTCTTTGTCTCATGAGACGGGAGGACGGACTCCTGTGGAAAATTATCTCTCGTACAATAGGTGTACGAACCTTAGTTGGCCAGCACGGGTTTTCGTGGAGTTATTTTTCTTGAGACGCCATACTGAGGAAAGTCGAAAATACAGAGAAATTTCATGCTCTGGGGAAGAGTAGAGAAAACTATGTTCTGGAGATTGGTGGAGAGAACATACGGTTTATGAGAGCGTCAGAGGGAAGATGCTATTTTGGGAGTGGCAGATAACAGCAGATCTCTGACACTTTTATCAGTGGAGAGCAGTTGGTGTACGTTCGAGATCCAAAGCGGCAGCCAGAATGATGAGTATTCTCGTAGTAGAGTTAGAATGTGATTGAGATCGTCACTGCGTGGAGTTTAGGGACCTTGCGACCAATTTCGAATCGCATCACAACCACAGTCATGATTTTTACTTCTTCCATTTCAGTTCTTTTGGAACGTTCGTTACATTGAATCTTCAGTTACGATGACTTGCTCGCTTACTTGCCCAGTGCATCTGTTGCTTGTGGTGCACCTCTCCGTGATACCATGGTCAAAGCAATTATTTCTGCCACATCATTTCAAGGCGTTTCAGTGGCGATCTCTGGAAGTAACGCCTCTTTCACTCTGTGTTTCCAATTACCTCGCAGAACCACGTACGTGCGTAACTTCTAACTGACACAGTTTAATACTACATGTATTTCTTGTTATTTTTTAACGAAGACGTACGCCATATTTGGTTTTTAACATTGATGTGGATCTTCGTAAAACAAGTGTGCAGTAATCGAATTCATCTTGGTACCATTTCGGTAGTTAGTTAATCCAAATATCACTTTTATACAGTATACACTGCTGGCCACCGTAAATGCAACACCCTGAAGAAAGCATCCGAATCAAGTGAAATTTACACCATGGGCTTGCAGCGATGAGATATGCAACTGATTAGAATTTCAGCGCAGACGCACATCACGCGCGCCTGTGGCGCCAACTCATAGCACCATTTAAGGCTTGGCGATTTCAACGAGTGTACGTTCGACACGTGTGTTTACCTTGTGGTTGTTTCACAAGACGATCAGTTATGCCTCGTAGACAACAGCGAACATCGTTTGATCAAGTATCCGGGTTCGACAGAGGAAGGATAGTGGCTTACCGAGATTGTGGATTATCATACAGAGAAGTCGCTAGCCGTGTTGGACGAAACCAAACAACTGTAATGCGGATATGTGACCGTTGGATGCAGGAGGGTACGACGGACCGACGTGGTAGATCGCATTCACCTCGGTGCACCACTGCACGTGCTGATAGGCAAATTGTGCGCATGGCAGTGACGGATCGCTCAGTGACATCCAGAACCATAGCACAGCACATTGCGTCTGTAACGCATCATCCAGTGTCTGCGCGTACCATTCGACGCCGTTTACAGCAGAGTGGTCTGTCCGCAAGACGTCCATTGCTTCGTCTACCATTGACGCAGAACCACAGACGTCTCCGTCGCCAATGGTGTGATAACAGACGGATGTGGACGGCAGAATGGAATGACGTTGTCTTTACTGACGAGGCACGCTTCTGTCTGCAGCACCACGATGGTCGGATTCGAGTGTGGAGACACCGTGGAGAGAGGATGCTGGACAGCTGCATTATGCACCGCCACACTGGCCTTGCACCAGGTATTACGGTATGGGGCGGCATTGGATATTACTCTCGCACGCCTCTAGTACGCATTGCCGGTACTTTAAATAGCCGGCGCTACATATCCGAGGTGCTGGAGCCAGTTGTGCTTCCTTACCTTCAGGGCTCGGCCACAGCCATATTTCAACAGGATAATGCGCGACCACACGTGGCACGCATTGTCCAAAGGTTCGTCGTCAATAACCAGATTGAAGTGCTTCCCTGGCCGGCTCGCTCTCCGGATCTTTCGCCGATAGAAAACATGTGGTCCATGGTTGCTCAACGAGTGACCCAGATTACATCCCCAGCTGCCACACCAGATGATCTTTGGCAACGTGTGGAAGCTGCTTGGGCTGCTGTACCCCAGGAACACATCCAACGTCTCTTTGACTCAATGCCGAGACGTGTGGCAGCGGTGATCTCCAACATTGGCGGCTACTCTGGCTACTGATTCTGGCAGGAACCACATGTCACAGACGTCTGTAAACGTAATCATTTGATACTTGGTCAACATGTTATCTACAAAATAAATTTTGTTGTGCTACCTCTTGTCTTTCTTGGTGTTGCATTTACGGTGGCCAGCAGTGTAGTTTAACCGATACCATCAAGCATTCCCAAATGTTAGGTACATTGTTTGTTATAACAGTTCCGAGGAGCATAGCTTCTTTTATATGGCAGATACTTTCTGATCAGTCCACAGGCTATGGAATAAATTCGTTTATTGTGTAATGAGCATTGATACTAAGGCATCTGACGACTCTTCAGTTTGTCATGAGTAGAAATACACAGCAATAGGTTACGTAATTCATCCCCAAATTGTGATAGACTTCTTTCATTTACCTCACCCGGCTATAGTACATAATCCCCCATTCCCTCCCCCACACTAGAAAACTTTCAGAGAGACTCTGTGATCCTTCCATTTCATATCGCTGCAAAACTTCACACACAAGTATTTGTATGAATTGACCGATTTCAACTGTGACTCACTGATGCTGTAGTCATAGGTTACTACGTATTTTTCTCGTTTTGTGACGTGCACAGTTTTATATTTCTGAACATTTAAACTGAGATGTCAGTTTTTGCACCACTTTGAAGTCTTATCAAGATTCGAATGAATATCCACATTGATTCTTGCAGATACCACTTCATCACACAGGACTGCATCATTTGTGCAAAGTCTGAGGTTACCATTAATATTGTGTACGACAGCATTAATACACTACATGAACAGCAAGTTTTCCCTGGGACACTCCCGAAGTTACTTATAGATCTGCTGATGACTCTATCCTAGTTAACGTGCCGTTTACTCCCGATCAAGATATACTCAGTCCAGTAACAAACTTCGCGTGATACATCATACGGTCATAGTTTTGACAATAAGTCTGGCATACTAGTATCTAATGACCTTGTCGTTAACAGAACAATAAAACCTATCCCGTTTCCTTGTTATTTAATCTTTCCAACCAAATGTCGCGATGGGCCTTCATTTCATATGAGCCATCAACAGTTTCGGCTAATCAAGATCACATTCATCATGTGAATAATCACAGTCGACTACTGGCTGTTATTTTTAGCAGAAATGACAAAAAATTAGAACAAGAATGTTCTCCGTTCTTTTCTTCGCTCTTTATAAGTTAAAAAGTTTTAGGTTACTGACTGCGCCAGGTCATACTTCGTCCTAAAAAAATAGCTGTTATGTGTTTCTTTTTTGATTGCATCTTTCTCTTTTCGAAAGTATTAGTAAAGCAGTGTGTGCGAGTCCGAATGTATGTAATAATACCGTAAATGATACTGTAAAGAGGTTTTTCTTCTTTTAATGTATTGACAAGGAAAATCGTGAGATATTGCACCAGAGAGACAATAAATGTTCAAATCAGACGTTTTAAACAAGGAAAAGAAAACGACTTTCACGTAGCAATGTGAAGCTCAAGCTTTTGTATAACGAGATACACATCTGAGTTGCTTCAAACCTTTCGTCTGAAAGTTAATAATAAAATGGTAATGTTCCGTAAGAAACAAATTTTAGCCGAGGTTTATTCCCTTAATGACCAGTAAACAAGTTAAAAGATGTATTAGTAGTGCATAATGACTGTTCAGTCATATGATAATCTACATTTTAGAAGAAAGTTCATGTATCAACAATGTCCCAAGCAAACTGAAATTTTTCATTCTTTTTTCTTTGCTCATGAAAAACACTGCAGCATTTCTCTACTAAAACATTTTTAACGCTACGGAACTGACAAATAACACTGATCTGCACTCAAATCTATACGAATTAAATATAGCTAATTCCTATTCATTTCGATGGGAAATAAATTAATGTGAGCCTGCCGGTGTGGCCGTGAGGTTCTAGGCGCTTCAGTCTGGAACCGCGTGACCGCTACGGTCGCAGCTTCGAATCCTGCCTCGGCGTGGATTGTGTGTGATGTCCTTAGGTTAGAGTAGTTCTAAGTTCTAGGGGACTGATGACCAGAGATGTTAAGTCCCATAGTGCTGAGAGCAATTTGAACCAGCCAAATTAATGTGATGCTTAAAATCTTTTTTTATCTCTCATAAGCTCACAAGGCAATGGGACGCCGAATGGGAAATGTTTGGGAGTGGACATAGTTTCTACATTTGACTTCAAATCCGAAGTGAGAACCGTGGTATGGTTAATCTGTTTAACTTAATTCTGGGAGCAAGCGTCCCTGAGCAAAAAATGAAAAGCTGAGAATATGTAAAAGTGTATTTGTTTATGTATTTACTTAACATATGCAGTATATCTAGGCAGAAGAGATACCTGAGAGGGCTGTTTGAGGGCAGAGTTGCAGTACTTTGCAATCAGTTACCAGGCAGGCCAGTAGAAGGGCAGTATGGACCCCATCTGGGAATAAATGGGGTGGGGATGGTGGGTGAATTACTAAGGAAACCATGATTAGAACCGAATGGAGTGGAATTACTAATAAAACTAAGTGCGAATATATGGGGTGCGTGTGACATGAGAACAACATATCATACCAATAAAATAACGCAAATGGTTAGGGAAACTGTGAGCAGTGTACGGCGCTACAGCTCGTTGTTATCTTGTTCCTATGGGTCGCCTCCTATGTGGAAGACATTACACATTGAACCACTGCAGATGGGAGTGGCATACGGCCCCAAGAGCTGAACTAGCTGTCTTCAAACTATGAACTACAATCGAAATTACAAAAATTCTTTCTGCCAAAGTTTCATTTACAAAAATCAAAGTGTTGGGGGTGTTATTATTCTCAAGTGAGTAGAACTAACAAGAATCCAACTTCAGCTATTTCCTGTTATTTACCCTTAAGCTCGGACCGCTGCAAGACGTGCAGGAGAGAGCCAGTGAGGTTCTGGAAGGTATCGACAGGGATGTGGGGCTATGGCGACTCCAGTGCTGTGGCCAGCTGCGTTGGATTTCTCGATTGAGGATCCATGGTGCGAACTATCACAATAAGCCTACATTCACTATGACGACTGACCGCATGCGACAGTTGAGGCACAACAACTGTCCGAGTATAAAACCTGTCAGTTGGTTTATGTGTCTAATGATAAGGGCAGCCGCGTGGCGTTTTGTGCTTCATAAGAAATCCGATGGAGAAATTATAAAGAATGAGGAGCAAACAGGTGAATGTGATTGCAACTCAAATAATCCCAGAATGCAGCGTTGGTCATACAGGCATCCAGTTTACTAGGTTAAATTTTGTTTTACCCTTGTCTTGCTTTCGAGTAAATAGGTAATACAAAGTGCTACTAAAAAAATCTTACTGCTGGTTTACAAAAGGGGCAAATCAGTTATCGTTTCACTGAGGATGCTTATCTTTTTCTGTTTCCTTTCCTATAAAGGAAGTATTCGAGCACCAGTAAAGGTGATTATCTGACATGAAACATGGGAACAACCCTTACTCCCACGCCTACCAAGTAGGTGGGTGGGAACTGTAAGTGTTTCAGGTATCAATAGTCTACAAAATATCACAGAGCAATGATGGTTACCAGCAAATCAACTTCATTTAAATATACGCTTTAAGACAGAAAATGCTGGCAACAATCAGGTTATTATTCCACAGTTCTCCGGGTCGTATCCAGACACTTCTACATTGGTCATCGTGACACAGTTCGTAGCTAGACTCATCACTGAAGACAGTCCTACTCCAGTTAATGAGATTCCTGGCCGGAGACGTGTCTGGAGACGCTCCGAACAGCTGTGGAGTATCAGACTGACCGTCGACCGACCTACGACCCAGTAGCCACAAGTGGTGGTCTGGGGCGCCACTTCAGTTCGTAGAAGAATCTCTTTGGTTATCATCAGCGGCACCCTTACAGCTACTATTGTGCGCCCCGTTTTGCGCCCTTCACGGTAAGCCACTCAGAACTGACATTTCCTCAAGATAATGCCCGCCCACATACAGTGAGAATTTCTACTGCTTGCCTTCGTGCATGCCAAACCCTATCTTAGCCAGCTAGGTCACCGGATCTCCCCCAAGTTGAAGAATCTGAAGCATTATGGGTAGGGTCCTCCAACCAACTCAGTGTTTTCACGATCAGAGACGATAGTAGGACAGAATCTGGCACGATATCCCTCAGGAGGACATCCAACACCAATCAGTGCCAATCCAAAAAACTACTTGCATAAGGGTCAGACGTGGACCAACGCGTTATTGACTTGCTCCATTTGTGAAACTGTTTCTCCTGAATAAATGTTTCTGAAATTGTACGTGTTTGTTTGTACATGTAAATCAAATTTGCCCATTTCCGTCCCATTATAATAATTCCTTCGTGGCGCGTCTTTTCTTTTTTTCTTAGAGTGTATTTTTAATTTGTCAACGTGCGTGTTGACGAATGGGTATATTGCCGCATACGTTCGTCTTAAGGATTTGTGTTATGTTGCAACAACGCGACGACAAAAGGCGCGCATGCGGGGGTGTCAGTTGATCTGGTACAGTGGCCATCCTCAGTGAGGATTTTAGGAACTCTGCAGCGGAGAGGATTCGGAATGTACGACTGTACACCGATACAGTGAGAAGTTTTTCATGCTGTACATATTAGGATACATTAAATTTGCTGATCATTACAATAAATATTCGCCGCCGAGAACAATCAAAGGAAGATATGGCAATGTCTCCATCATCCTCCCTTCTTCGTTAATTTACATGTGACACTTCAAGGTCACTGCCGAACGTAAAAGTAGCGGCACAACCATATAAGTAGGGTATCGTGAGCACACTCTTAGTAATTTTTTTTTACAGGTCATTAAGTCGTGTGCATTTCCATTAGCCACAACGAGAAGCCAGATACCCATACAGCTTGCATCATACAACAGACACTATTACGAGTGTGATGGTCCATTCCAAGGACTCCGTGCTCATCATCCTAATTTGCTTAGGAATTAGGTGTAGAGTTCAGCCACGAGCTCAGGATAGCTGATGTTTTAAATCGGAGCCCTCTTCGCGTGAGATCAAACTAACCTTTTTGCTCCTACAGACGTGTTCTCGGCACTTTGTGCTGACGGCGGCTTTTGTCACTGCTATACTGCTCGTCAAATGCAGGTGCTTGTGCTTATGGGTGGCATTTCGGCCGGTATGAAATACTTATCCAATTTTTGACAACTATAAGGTGAAAAAATTGGTTTTTGCACATCTTACTGTTGTGTCGGGTACTGTGGGTGTCAGCACCGACACAAACAGGAAAGGAGAGAAGTTGCGACGACAGGCGCCAAGGAATACAAAAATGATCTGTATAATAAAATTTCAAATTATTACAACACTTTATTTCTAAAAAGAAAATAAACATAACGTCTCTTTATGACGTGACTCCTGTGCCTCGTACTTGAAAGTAATTTGGACAATCTATGATTACTCGCAGAACACAGGCAAAGTATCGTCTTCCTAATAGTCATTACTGATGCTCTCGAAGTCTGCAACCGAACTGGGCCGACTTTCGATGGGATGCTGATTAAATCAGCGTTGAAAGGGGACACTGAACTCTGTCTTCTTTAAGATGTGGCGCTGCTCGCTCTTTCCGTTGGTATGCGGGTCAGTGCTTTCTTGATGGCGTTTCTCATCGATGCGTTAGGACTGCACCCTTACAATCTGATATCTTCAGTTGATAAACAACTGAATTTCTTTTCGTTATCCACCATAAATACTGTGCTGAATCAAATCAAGTAAAACATTACGCGATATTTTACATATTTTTGCAGAGGTAAAAACGTATTGGGTAAGCATAGCGTACGGCTGATTTTAGCTCATATACTGCAGTGAATGAAATGTAGATAAGATATCGAAATTTTATTTAAAATTGAGATTAGAAGGAAATCTCATTTCGTTCTCGAGTTATTGTGCTTTATGTGCGACGGACGGTGGCACGCGACCCGCCTGTTCACGTCCTTGTGAAACGCGAATGGTGTGGTCATAACAGCCGTCGTATCACATAAGCGTTTCGAGATGTCGAACTGCAGTGAGGCATGTATGTTGTATGAGAAAAACTCGAAACGCCCATATTCACCAAGATACGGAAGCAGTTTCCCGTATCGGTAAGAGATAGGCAGCTCGGGACACACACAGGCGTCCATAGCACTGTAAGACAACACGAGCAGTGCGCGTATACACGTCCGTAGCACTTGCGAAATGGCGCAGCAGGTCGTGTCTACACGTCCACAGCAGCGGAAAAGCTAACAGTGTAGTTGCATTATCTGAACTCAGTGTTGTCCGCTAATAAAGTTGACTACGCTGACTGCACAGTGAAAGCTTTCGGTACCTGCCGATGGCATGCGACACCAGTCTAAACAGTTACTCCGACAAGCGAACACGCCAAGAGCATCATAATGGACAGCTACTGTTTATGTGATAAAAAATATGTTCGAGAGGTACAGTGATGAGCCAAACAATTTGGACACCTGCTTGATAGCGTGATGGTCAGTCTTTGGAACGCAAAACGGCAGCGATTTTGGCGCGGCGTTGATTCTGTGAATCCCCAGTAGCTTTCTGGCGTTATGTGGCACCATATGTCTTCGCACAGGTCACACATCTCCCGTAAATAATGAGGCCGTTGTTTGTGTGCGGGGAGCTGGTGCCTTGAAGTTTCCCAGAAGTGCTCCGTCTGGTTCTGATCAGACGTTTGGTTACCAAGTATCAGAGTGAGCTCGCAATCACGCTCCTGAGTCCACTGTAACACTGTGACACGGACTGTTAGAAGTTGCCATCGTCGTCGGGGAAGACATCAAGCATCAAGGGACACAGATGGTCAGCAATAATGATCATGTCATAGTGCCTTCGATTTCTACCACAATTCCTGTGGAAGCAGAGGTGAACTGCCTCCAAGAGCCTGCAATCCACGGCGTGGTGCATGTTTTGAGCAACCGTTCACCCGCATGATGGCATATCCAGACACACCCAACTATCTGGTGAAACAAGACGCTTAATTCGACCGACCAGTCGACAGGTTTCGTTTGGTTTATGACCAATCTCGGTGAATGCGTGGCCACTGCAGTAGTATATTTTGATGCCACTGGGTCACCATGGGAACGAGTAACGGTGTTCTGTTGCGGAGCCCCTTGTTTAACAACGTGCGCTCAACAATGTGCAGAGATACGCTTGTGCCTGACCAGTATTGTTCTACACTACTGGCCATTAAAACTGCTACACCAAGAAGAAATGCAGATAATACACTGGTATTCATTGGACAAATATATTATACTAGAACTCACATGTGATTACATTTTCACGCAATTTGGGTGCATAGATCCTGAGCAATCAGTACCCAAACAACCGCCGCTGGCTGCAATAACGGCCTTGATACGCCTGGGCATTCAGTCAAACAGAGCTTGGATGGCGTGTACAGGTACAGCTGCCCATGCAGCTTCAACACGATGCCACTGTTCATCAAGGGTAGTGACTGGCGTATTGTGACGAGCCAGTTGCACGGCCACCATTGACCAGACGTTTCCAAACGAAGTGAGATCTGGAGAATGTGTTGGCCAGTCGAACATTTTCTGTATCCAGAAAGGCCCGTACAGGACCTGCAACATGCCGTAGTGCATTATCCTTCTGAAATAAGGGGGTTTCGCAGGTATCGAACGAAGTGTAGAGCAACGGGTCGTAACACATCTGAAATGTAACGTCCACTGTTCAAAGTGCCGTCAATGCGAACAAGAGTTGAGCGAGACGTGTAACCAATGGCACCACATACCATCACGGCAGGTGATACGCCAGTATGGCGATGACGAATACACGCTTCCAATGTGCGTTCACCGCGATGTCACCAAACACGGATGCGACCATCATGATGCTGTAAACAGAACCTGGATTCATCCGAAAAAATGAAGTTTTGCCATTCGTGCACCCAGATTCGTCGTTGAGTACACCATCGCAGGCGCTCCTGTCTGTGATGCAGCGTCAAGGGTAACCGCGGACATGGTCTCCGAGCTGATAGTCCATGCTGATGCAAACGTCGTCGAACTGTTCGTGGAGATGGTTGTTGTCTTGCAAACGTGCCCATCTGTTGACTCAGAGATGGAGACGTGGCTTCACGATCCGTTACAGCCAAGCGGGTAAGATGCCTGTCATTTCGACTGCTAGTGATACGAGGCCGTTGGGATCCAGCACAGAGTTCCGTACTACCCTTCTGAACCCACCGATTCCATATTCTGCTAACAGTTATTGGATCTCGACCAATGCGAGCAGCAATGTCGTGATACGACAAACCACAATCGCAATACGCTACAATCCGACCTTTATCAAAGTCGGAAACGTGATGGCACGCATTTCTCCTCCTTACACGAAGCATCACATCAGCGTTGGCAACGTCGGTCAGCTGCTGTTTGTGTACGAGAAATCGGTTGGAAACGTTCCTCTTGTCAGCACGTTTTAGGTGTCGCCCCCGGCATCATTTGCATATCACAGCACCTTCTTCCTGTCGGTTAAATTTCGCCTCTGTAGCACGTCATCTTCGTGGTGTAGCGATTTTAATAGCTAGTAGTGTAAGAAAGTTTGATGGTTTCGAGATCAGTAGAAAGCTAATGGACTTCAGCTGTTCGTTGCCCTCTCATGGCTCCACTACATTTGAGATCTACCTCCGTGTGAAGGTCACGCACAGAATGCGCCTGAATACGCCCCGCCCGCCGTAACTCACGCCTCGGAGTGACTCAGAGTGTCACCGCCCCATCTCACGGCTGCCGGCCCGCTTCTTGCCCGACAGCGAGACGGCTGCTTTCTTCGGAGGGGTCCAGTGCGGGCGAAGGCCGCGCTGATTGGCAGCAGCAGATTAAAGGGTTGCCGCGCCGTGACAGCCGGCGGCGCGTGCAGGCAAACCGCTCGTGACGACGCCGCAGGCACTGCCGGCTTCCGGCCCCCAGGCTGTGGATGGCCGAGGGGCCGACAACCCTGGGCTGGCCTGCTTTGTCTGGAGCCGTCACAGCAGAGGCGGCTACTGTCCAATCCTACCTACACGACTGAATTATTTATCAAACAGACTATCTGACGAAATGTAGCCACACACCTACTAGTGGACATTAATAAGGGGTGTGTACAACCTTCACCTTTATGACGGCTTGAACTCTGGTGCAAACACTTTGCGAACACTTTCAGCGAGGCGTCTGAATATCTATGAAGGAGCGGTGGCTCATTCCTCCTCACGACCCGAAACCAGATTAGGTTATGTTGAGCGCTAGGGTTCAAAAATGGTTCAAATGGCTCTGAGCACTATGGGACTCAACTGCTGTGGTCGTAAGTCCCCTAGAACTTAGAACTATTTAAACCTAACTAACCTAAGGACATCACACACATCCATGCCCGAGGCAGGATTCGAACCTGCGACCGTAGCGGTCGTGCGGTTCCAGACTGTAGCGCCCTTAACAGCTCGGCCACTCCGGCCGGCTTGAGCGCTAGGGTCTAGAGCGAAGTCGAAAATGTAAGACATCCACAAGTTATTCCATTGGATTCATTCCAGGACTCTGGACAGACCAATCCATTTCAGAAGTCATATTGTCCACATCACATTGCTCCTCAGTCTCTAATTTCTGGCAGGATTCATTGTCAGACTCGTAAAAATGGCTCTGAGCACTATGGGACTTAACTGCTGAGGTCATCAGTCCCCTTGAACTACGTAAATCTAACTAACCTAAGGACATCACACACATCCTTGCCCGAGGAAGGATTCGAGTCTGCGACAGTAGCAGTCGCGCGGTTCCAGACTGTAGCGCCTAGAAGCGCACGGCCATAGTAAAAAATAATCATCGTCCGTCCAAGAGACGTGAGAAGCCGCGGGGCAGTAGGCGCTCGAATGCGAGAGATGAAGTCGCGAAGACTGACACACGAGATCAGTGTGCGACGTATATACCTAGGCAAAATCTGGCCGAACGGTGCGTGAAAATGGTTCAAATAGCTCTGAGCACTATGGGACTGAACATCTGAGGTCATCAGTCACCTAGAACTTAGAACTACGTAAACCTAACTAACCTAAGGATATCACACACATCCATGCCCGAGGCAGGATTCGAACCTCCGACCGCAGTGGTCGGACGGTGGCTGTTGATGGGAATGCCCTATGTATGTGGCGAAGAAGCTAGTCGGGTGATGTCGTCATTCTATTTCGCGTCTGATTCTAGGAAGTTTTGACCAACCGCGCTGCTTTTGGACTGGACGCCTGGTGAAAAGGGGCGCTGGTGATATGTTTGATGTCATGTCGCTGACAGAACAGCTGAAATATAGATGAAATAACTGAGAAATACTGTATGTCATAACACTACAGAGACCGTATCCACTACCAGCAACCACACTGCTCCCTGAAATGGCCAGGCGAAATACCAATACACCTGCCCCTTCAGTTTGTCAGGTGTTGGCCGTAGGAAAATTCTTTGAGCAGGGCGATGTGATTATGTACACAAGCGCGGCATGCACAGACCGTATGTTAGGTGTCTATACCTAGTCATGGCACTAAACATAACAGCACGCCTGACTGGGATTCACATCTGTCAAACATCTGGTGAATATGGAGGAGGGGCGGAGTTTTGCCGTAATGACTACGCGGTGTTCTCCCTCCTCGGCTGCTAGTAGTTGAATGCCCTGGGTGGTGTGCAGTTGATGACACAGGGAAAAAGAATGACTGGAACGCTGCGTCAGTTGCCTTACGAATGTAGTCTGACCACCCAGTTGTACAACCAATACTATCCTATGCAGTAGCAGCCTCCCCCCGTGGCTCCTGCAACTCCACAAGTGTTTGTGGAAAATTCGGGGTACTTTGAAGGCGTCATCGAAGGAAAAATACACGTCTTGTGCACAGTAAAATCAAGTCAGTGTACACTGTGCGAAGTAATCCAGTGAAAACACAGTGCTTTGTGTTCACTGTAGTTGGCGCCTGGTCTCATAAGCGTGCGAGACAGAGAGCTGAAATTTGGCTGTGGGGCAATTAGGTACATATATCATAACTATAGCTGCGTTGAAATACTACCCACAGATCTGGCCGTTGGCCCGTTTTGTCTGCGAGGTCGTTATGGAGGCAGTAATCGAGATAAGTGGCTTATGGGTCGGTACCAATTGGAATTTCGCACCGTGCCAGAATATACGAAATTTCTTGTATCACAGAACATCGGCGGTGCCTTCTTTATGATCTGAGCATAGTTCACCTCCGCTGTTGTAAGTGTTTACGACTATAACGCAGGGGATTTTTCCGTGCTGTAAGAAATCTGTGGGGCTGCACGTCAAAATGTCATAACGATCACATCATTAGATTAAGTTAGAGACATGCTTGACATGAACATTGTCACTTACGGAGGAAATCTGAGACTATGGTTTTGTTTAATTTCCGTTGGGTGTGGTGTTCTCCACAGCGAGAACGGGCATGGTGTATCAGATCGATCACATCACTTATTCACTTGCTTATTTTTGGTAAATATCACTTCTTACATGTGACGTAAATTGGTAATACATCTACATTTGAAAAGCAGATGGCGTAAGAACACTACAGTAAATAGAGATACTAATCATTGTATCGTCTTATTGTCACTTTTGGATCAGGAATTTTGCCACAGTCAGACCAAAAAATTTCAATCTGCATTTAAAAAAAGGTTCTTGGCACGTTTTACAAACATTTTTTATCATTCTTTTTACTGTAGAGGTTTTACGCCCTTTTATCTTAACTCTAACTTCATTTTACTAACTCCTTCTTTCGCCTTCTGCTTCTTCTTCTTCATAGGCTGGCCTATAACTTTTCACCCTCTGATGAATTTCCATATTACCTCTTGGGCTGTTTAGACTTCTACGAACAGAATAAATCAAAAATATACATGATATATTTGTTCCAGGAATCATTGTTTTCTGATAAAGTTTTTATAGTTGTCAAAATAAATTACATGTGGATTAATTCTAGTAATGCTGATAACTACTAAAAATATATGTGTGGGCCAGTTGATATGAGTCAATCCGTGGCTGGACAGGCACGTCTCACATGTCATTCAAAAATTAGTTAAAGTCATTACTATCTGAATTCTGTTCCCCTTATTTAAGGTAACAATTAACGCCTGCATTAGGTAGTATTAGTGATCGCCGTCTAGGTTTATATTTATTCGTTTGTTTTCCTGAAGACTGTTTTGCGTGTAATATCCTCTGTTGTTTAGGTGGGTCGCTGATGAGCTAGACTAGGCATAGAAGCCCAGGCCACTGTCCTAGTATCTGGCCACGCCTCTGGGAGTTGTGGTTCGCCCCACAAATCACGAATGAGAGGATGACTCGAAGCGACGGCGCGTGGCATTGTTTAGCATGAGTATTGGGAGTCGCATTGGTGAAGTTTATTACATATAGTGTCCAGACCTAAATTCACAGAAATCATATAACGTAATGTGAAGAAAACCTGCAACTACGGAGAATCTTAGTTTTTACAACTGTCGTCCCGCCAAGATGCATTTCAAAAGAACTTTCTCTTGTGACGACGAGTCAATAACAAATAGTGATCTCTGTGTTTCGCGACAAGTGGTGAAGCTGCATTGTGGACAGAAATGCTGTTCTCTTTGTAAAGCGATGGGCCAATTTTCTGACATTGTTTTACACGGAGTTAACAATCTATCCTCTAAAAAGTTGTAAGAGTGATTCTCATTGGTGAATCTAACAAAACAGCAGGGAGGCAGAAGTGGGGATACCAATTTCTGTGAAAAGCGGACGTGGAGATGAGTGTAATGGCTGAAGTAGCAAAATTCATATAGCACTGCGACAGTAGCACTGAATTGTTTAAGAACTTCGTGCGTGAGAGTGAAACGATTGGTTAACGTTGCAAAACTGCTCGGAGGGAAGACTGTTCTCTTATTAACAAAAGTATCAGTGGCCAATGTTTCTCAGACCCTCTTTCATTGGCACACGGGAAATGCCCTTGCTTGTAGAAACGAGAAAGAACTCTGTGATGGTAGAGAAGACAACTTTGTCTGGAGACCATGTGTCAGCATCTTCTGGATCAGTCTCACACAAACTTAATGCCAAGATCACTCTCTACTCTTTTTAAGAACATAGGAATCTAGAGTTCAGTATTTCTTAAAGCCAAAAGCGAACTGCAGCCACCACCACAGTGTAAACAGTGACATCTTATTTGTTTGTCGTAGCACTTGGATCATGATGTACATAGATTGATCCATTTGGGCATGTAGACAACGTTGTGGAGAAAGAGTGATCCCTATATACTGTCCCCTTTTCTGAAAACCAAAGGTAATATTGAAAATCAGTTTCCTTAGCACTACGAGATGTTATGGAGGAATTACCTGGGACTCAACCATGACTTAAACAACTACGCATTGACAGTATATCGGACTACAGTGGGTGCTAAGAAAAGGAAAGAGTAATTGTACAATTGTTCAGCGTTGATATTACAACGTCTGCTGATAGACGCATTAAGTAGGGCAACATCGTCCTCGAAAACTTGAGCATACTAAAGAATTTCATATTACTTAGTGAAACTCTTCACTGTGAGAAGAAACACACGATGAAAGTTCGTTTGTTCGTACATCTCATTGGCAGCTAAGCCAATGATTACATACATGATATACATGATTCAGCAGATTCTTTGGACTGTTTATATGCGTAAATGCAGAGACGTGATACACCTTGCAACCTACAATTGGCCATACTGCTCGCTACGCTAGTTGAATTGTGGCCATAGTGGTTTATGTGTGTTTTCTGGAGGTAAGATTACAGGCAATAGCAAGCTACTCGATACTACTAATGGACGTTAGCGTCTTCTCTAGATCATATAACTTACTGCTGCAGGAAATAAGTAAAGCACTTTGATTTGTTGGGTTTTTCTTACACTACAGCAGAAAACACTGCATTTAATTTATCCTAGACCTGCCAGATTCCTGAAAACTAGGAAACGATGAGGGCTGCAACGGTGTGGATAACGGAATGCTATTTTATCTGTATGTAGCCTTGAGTGCAGAGTGGTGTCGCTTGTCTCCACCGTTAAAATCTGTTTGGTCTGATTTGGAAAGCGATATAATTCTGCTTTCATTTATTAAAGCAACTTCTGTGCGTTGGCCACAGTTCTACGCGGGGTCCGCAGCTCGTGGTCGTGCGGTAGCGTTCTCGCTTCCCACGCCCGGGTTCCAGGGTTCGATTCCCGGCGGGGTCAGGGATTTTCTCTGCCTCGTGATGACTGGGTGTTGTGTGATGTCCTTATGTTGGTTAGGTTTAAGTAATTCTAAGTTCTAGGGGACTGATGACCATAGATGTTAAGTCCAATAGTGCTCAGAGCCATTTGAACCAAAGTTCTACGCGGGGGTATATGACTTAAAATAAACCAGACATAAGACAGATAGCGGCTACATTTTTCAATGCAGATTCTGTGAATGGATTACTTAAGTTTGAAACAGCGTAATAACTATGACTAATACCGAGAAGGTAACTACTAAGTTGTCAAGTATCGATGTCACTATAAGATGTGAAATTATCCAATTTTTTAACAGAACAGTTTACTCAAAACAGTTTGGCGATGATTTAATTCCTGTCTGCCTGCGTCAACAGAGTAGTTATGACCCATGATCATATGGCATTTTGGTAATGTTTTGGTGTCAGGAGCACATCCGAGCACATGCGAGCACATTTATGGCCACCGGTTTACAAAAACCCTTTATATGACCTGTGACAAAAGAAAATGATACTTCCTTGCATTTACCAAGAAACAATTTTTGTGGAAAAAGCTCTGTCTAGACACTGTATTTTTTAATAGAAATAACAGATTTACGACAATTTAAGCCACCTTCAAACCTTAAACATAGAAAGGACTTTATGACGATACACGATAATTGATGCCTGAGACAGCTTCCGCCCTCTCCATAGACTCTAAGGCGGCATATTCGAACCATTACTGGTTATTAAAATAAAATATTCGTTATCTATACCGTGCTGTGTTGGGTAGTATTAAAAAAACGAGATCATTATTTTCTCGTGTCGACCCAATGCCGCCGTTCTGAAGAAAATATTCGTTGTGGCGACTTATAGCGTCACTGTTATTACTGCTTGGTATGTTCCATCTCTATCTGTAATCTTAGTGAAAGAGCAATTATTGCAGAAGTGTTCTTGTGCTTAGTCAGAAAATGTCATGCGCATAGTTAGATAGTAACGCTATACGTCGTAGTAGGAAGAAGACGTAATTAATTGAGTTGGGCGTATACGGGCTCAGATATTTACTCAATATAGCTGTCAATTCTGGCAGCAACAATGTCTCTAGCCCAACTGGGTATCTTGTCGAACTGAGCCTGGATGACAGTTATGGTTAAGTCATTCCTTGCTGCTTCAACTCTCTGCCAGAACTTATCAGTCATAATGATTTGCCAGTAGTAGCATGCCATTATCTTGGCAATCCATGACCAGATATTTCCTTTTAGTGAGAGATATGAAGAACTTACTGGACTGGCAAACAGTCGGACATCCTCTGTATCGAGATATGGTTGAATAGCACAACCATTACTGAGGCCAATGTTATGTTGTTAGAAGATCACATCACGGAGAACTTGAAAGTAGGTCACAGTTACTGACCCTAAGACGTCAGTGATGTAGTGGTTACAGTCGAACATAACGGTTATGCCAACCAGAGGTGATAGTGCTGCGTCCAATCACAACAAGTACCGTGCACGTATAATGGTGGAGAATGCAGTCTGCCAGTGTCTATAGTCCTTAGAGACTCCATACACAGTTAAGTCCACCTGCAAGAAATAGTGGAACTGCTGTGTTTGGTGTTGCTGTCGGCCACACTTTTCTCTGCTGCCACGTCAAGGGAAGTTGAAGTTGCAATTGCAGCAGTCTGAAAGTACTCCAGCACGTTGTGAGTGACACACTTGTCTTTCCGCAAACAAGAATATTTTCTGATCCAAAGTACGTCTTTCCCATCAAGCGTTAGTTGTGTGCAGACTTTGTGATCCTGTAGGGCGTCAAGTATGGCCCTCCTGAACTCGTCGATTCCCTTTCCCGTAAAAACCGTGAGATTCTGAACAATGTGAACAGCAACATAACGGACCGATAAATCACAGTCTCTACAGGGCGGACCTTCCGGTGTTGAATTTCGAACAGTGATAGTGGACGTTTCTCGATTTTACACGGACGACATGACTTTCTCACGATCATTTTACATTCAGATGCTACTGCTGCATGAGAAACACGCTGCCTAATTGTTCCTTACACACACAATGTAGATAAGATTATTCCTATGTACTCTGTGTGCTTGTTATGAAATGCTAATCATTTGAATATACAAACACGTACATTGCCTGACAAAAAATTTGAATCACCCGGAAGGGGACGAGAAAATGAAATAAACCTTCAGAAGTTGAGAGAATATGAGAAGTTATTTCAGTGATTTCAAAATCGGGCCATAATTACGAAGACTTAAGACTATGAGCCCACAAATCAGTCTGACGTCGCACCCCCTCTGGCATGGATACTGTTACCGATTAGTTTTGTAAGGGTGTCATAAAGTGTACCATTGTTGTACCTGGTTCAGGGCAATCTGCATACAGAGAGCGGGATGAAGTTGACATCTGAAGTGGTCTTACCCTCATTCTATTGGGCAAACATCTGGGAATCTTGCTGGCCGTCGAAGTACCTCAAAGTCACACAGACTGTTTATGGAGATACATGTTATATGTGGACGAACATTGTCCTGTTGAAAAATGGCATCACTATATTGGCTCATGACAAGTAATACGTGAGTACTCAGGATGTCCTCCATGTGCAGTTGTACTGTCAGGACTCCCTCAGTTGGAACTGTAAGACGTTGTGGTTTCCTGACCTTCATTGCTTACATATTCCGCCCTCACAATCATATTCCACACATCAAGACGCTTCATTTGAACCCGAACTCGATAAGATAAAGACAATGTTGTATGAATTCATGTAAACGGTACGCAAATAACAGGTGCACTCTGGGGTTGAAATACTCGAGGCTGGCGTACACACATACATTCCAGACACGACGGTCACAGGAGCTTTTAGTTCGAGAGAGGAAGACCACACACCGGGAGGCCGGTCCCTTCAGAGGATGAGTCAACCTCGGCCGCCTGTGGAGCAGACAGCATGTGCCCGAGTGAAAGGGGGAACGACCCCGTGTTCGGCTTAAAAGCAAATTCCGCTATATTGTGTGGGAGCGTCCAACCTACGCATTCTTTACACATAGCACTCAGTTTCAAAGATTTTCACAGGGAGACAGCCAACGCCAAACGCGGATACTACAGATTTCCGGATTGGTCGCCTTAAACGAAACGTCATTCTCCCATTTTAGAAGAGCAATGCTGACTGGCAGACGATATTTCTGACGCCTTGAGCTGAAGGAGTAATGGAAGAGACCGAAAGATATACCCCTTCAGACAGAGTTATAGTTAAACGCCTGCAAGCAAAGTTTTGAGTGGCATCGCGGTGGACTGGGCTAGGGGCGAATAGGAATCCTTGACTTCATCAAGGTGTGGGGAGAGTTTGATTAGCGAAGGTCAATCCAGATAGAACGACTTATTTGTCAGCAGCCAGCGGCACAGACAGGAGTCATCGCAGCTCACGGTATTGTGCGCTACAGCTATTGCGAGCCCAATATTTCCTCCACAACAGTCACTTCACCGCATTTCACACACGACAACTTCGACCGTACCTAGCAACATTCTAAAGGATAATTATTCAAGTTGAGTAGACGCGCCTCTCAGCCATTCTGCCAAGTCAACAACAATCTTAAACTTCGTATAGAAATTTCACTAGTGAATCCTATCCTTGAGAGGTAACTTTACATTCCGAAAAGAACCAGGATATAACTTGTTCAATTCATAACTAAAAGTGCCATTGTGATTTCTCAAGAATTTTTGCAAAATAAATAATAATTTTCGTTAGTTTCATGTTTTTCTTGCACTTACTAGCACTACTCCAGTACCCAAGTATCCCTCTAGTTACGTAAGAAATTTTGTCAATTTTTGTGTCATTTCCTTACAGCGAACGACTCCAGAAGATATTTATTGCTGAAAGTTTTTCAGGCATTTCTCTTTAGAACGTTAGGAGCGCCTGTCTGACTTCTGTAGTAGTGTGGGGGTGGAAATTGCATCTTGCAGGAGCCACAGGGTAAAGGGAACATCTCAGATTAATCAGTTGCGCAGAATAACAGAATAGCAGATCAACCCCACGCTCACAGAACCATCCGTGAGTTGAAGACATATCTGATGGCATCCCACACAATGACGCCAAGGGTAAGATCGCTGTGCCACTCATGAAAGAACGGAACCTCACCCCAGGCAGCGCCACATTTTCTGAATGTGGTCATTTGGGGTGTGCAGAATTGCGATTCCTCACTGAACACAATGACACTAGTTCATCGGACGCCCATGTTTCCCAGTCGAGGGCCGGCCGGGGTGGCCGAGCGGTTCTAGGCGCTACAGTCTGGAGCTGGACGACCGCTCCGACCGCAGATTCGAATCCTGCCTCGGGCATGGATGTGGATGATGTACTTAGATTAGTTAGGTTTAAGTAGTTCTAAGTTCTAGGGGACTGATGACCTCAGAAGTTAAGTCCCATAGTGCTCAGAGCCATTTGAACCATTTGAACCAACCCAGCCGAGGAAGCATTTCAAACACAGACGTTTGTGTTGTGATGTTAACAGCAGCCTGTGCAGGAGACAGAATATCCCTAATCCACCTGGCTGTTAGTCTCCGGCCAATGGAGTAAGATGGCACAGAATGTTGCAGTAGGTTAGTTACTGTTCTCAGACTGCAGGGACATACATGAAGAGTTTATGTTGAGCATGGTGCAAAACACGGCGATCCTTACGAGTGGTGATTAGACATGGTGGACCGAAATTTTGACGACGTGCAGTCCAATATTCGGCCACTCTCACTCCTGAATCTTCCACAAATTAGGATATGGTACCATTCGAACAGCTGGCGGAGTGGAGGCTCACAGCGATACCTCTGCCAACTCCTGATAACGCGTCCTGGCATGAATACACAGGATCTCGTTTCTTCACAGTGATCACTCAATATGATGCTGTTCGCCCCACCGATATATCCTAACAGACCTGCTAACAACAAGAAATACGAAGAACATTAATGGACAATGGTAGCAATTCTAGCTGAAACAGAGAATTACAGCTCTGATCATAGCCACCAATGATGCGTACATGTTCGAAGCTACATCAAATCCAACCATGACTTTTGGATGTTTCACTTCTTTCAAAAAAATGGTTCAAATGGCTCTGAGCACTATGGGACTTAACATCTATGGTCATCAGTCCCCTAGAACTTAGAACTACTTAAACCTAACTAGCCTAAGGACAGCACACAACACCCAGCCATCACGAGGCAGAGAAAATCCCTAACCCCGCCGGGAATCGAACCCGGGAACCCGGACGTGGGAAGCGAGAACGCTACCGCACGACCACGAGATGCGGGCTTCACTTCGTGGTTAGACAGTATAGTACACATCATACTAGTCTGCTTGAAGCTACAATGTTGCAATTTTAATGGTCAACAAAGTAGATTCTTGATGACGTGAAAGTGTGTCGATACTCTTCTATCAGTCATGGTACGGTTCATCACTCCACACAGTAGCTCCAGTGGAGACACATGTCTCCGCAGAGAGAGAGAAGGGCTCTTGTCCCATTGTTTCCGCCAATAACCTGGGCGCGCTGGGGCGGCACCCCAGGAGACGGAGAGCCGCAATAAAGAGAACTGCCCGGCTGTGTTGTGGCGCCCTGCGCAGCCCGCCAGCCACTCCCCGGCTGACCCTCGCTGGAGTGGACTCGCCTCGCCGAGCCCTGCCCGGCCTCTCCTAGCAGAGCGGCAGCCACTTAGCGCGCAGACCTGGGGGAGACGTTATTGCAGCTCTGTCCGCACTTCATTCCGGCCACGTCCGAGCGCCGGCCGGCTTCTGTCCGCGTATCCGTCACCGGCGACCTCTATCCTGCCCGCACTGTCTTCGCTGCTCGGCTCAGCGCCCAACACGGGTCCTGATTTGCTCTTTCTCAATCTATCATGTTAGAGGTCTTCTTGTTTACAGTAAAAGTATCGTACTTAGCGACGTTAAAGATGTAATGGTGTAATGATTACAAACAACTCGTCATTGTTGTTGTCGTCTTCAGTCCGGTCTCCAGTCCGACACTGATGTGCTCTTTCTCATTTTATCCTGTAGAGGTCCTCTTGTTTGCAATTAAAGTATCTTATCTACTGATCATGAAGATGTAATGTTGTAATGATTGTCTACAATTCATTATTATTATTATTATTATTATTATTATTACTGTTACTGTTGTTGTCTTCAATCCGAGACTGGTTTGATGCAGCTCACCATGCTACTCCATCCTGTGCGAGCCTCTTCATCTCCAGTTAACTGTTGCAACATTTAGTGTAACCAGTCAATTATAACTGGGAGATTTCCTGACTGGCTAAAATATGAAGATGTTAAGCCTCTATTCAAGAAAGGGGATAAAGAGATACCGTCAAACTACAGACAGATTTCACTTTTGCCAGCACTCTCAAAAATTTTAGAAAAAGTAATGTACAGGCAGCTTCTCAACCATCTGACCACAAATAACATCAAGAACACAGTTTGGATTTCTGAAGGGTTCTGATGTCGAGAAGGCTATTTACACCTACAGTGAAAATGTACTTAATTCATAAAATAAAAAATTAGAAGCAGCGGGTATTTTCTGTGATTTGTCAAAGGCATTTGATTGTGTGAACCACAACATCCTTTTAAATAAATTACACTCCTGGAAATGGAAAAAAGAACACATTGACACTGGTGTGTCAGACCCACCATACTTGCTCCGGACGCTGCGAGAGGGCTGTACAAGCAATGATCACACGCACGGCACAGCGGACACACCAGGAACCGCGGTGTTGGCCGTCGAATAGCCAATAAGAACACCGTGAATTCATTGTCCCAGGAAGGGGAAACTTTATTGACACATTCCTGGGGTCAGATACATCACATGATCACACTGACAGAACCACAGGCACATAGACACAGGCAACAGAGCATGCACAATGTCGGCACTAGTACAGTGTATATCCACCTTTCGCAGCAATGCAGGCTGCTATTCTCCCATGGAGACGATCGTAGAGATGCTGGATGTAGTCCTGTGGAACGGCTTGCCGTGCCATTTCCACCTGGCGCCTCAGTTGGACCAGCGTTCGTGCTGGACGTGCAGACCGCGTGAGACGACGCTTCATCCAGTCCCAAACATGCTCAATGGGGGACAGATCCGGAGATCTTGCTGGCCAGGGTAGTTGACTTACACCTTCTAGAGCACGTTGGGTGGCACGGGATACATGCGGACGTGCATTGTCCTGTTGGAACAGCAAGTTCCCTTGCCGGTCTAGGAATGGTAGAACGATGGGTTCGATGACGGTTTGGATGTACCGTGCACTATTCAGTGTCCCCTCGACGATCACCAGTGGTGTACGGCCAGTGTAGGAGATCGCTCCCCACACCATGATGCCGGGTGTTGGCCCTGTGTGCCTCGGTCGTATGCAGTCCTGATTGTGGCGCTCACCTGCACGGCGCCAAACACGCATACGACCATCATTGGCACCAAGGCAGAAGCGACTCTCATCGCTGAAGACGACACGTCTCCATTCGTCCCTCCATTCACGCCTGTCGCGACACCACTGGAGGCGGGCTGCACGATGTTGGGGCGTGAGCGGAAGACGGCCTAACGGTGTGCGGGACCGTAGCCAAGCTTCATGGAGACGGTTGCGAATGGTCCTCGCCGATACCCCAGGAGCAACAGTGTCCCTAATTTGCTGGGAAGTGGCGGTGCGGTCCCCTACGGCACTGCGTAGGATCCTACGGTCTTGGCGTGCATCCGTGCGTCGCTGCGGTCCGGTCCCAGGTCGACGGGCACGTGTACCTTCCGCCGACCACTGGCGACAACATCGATGTACTGTGGAGACCTCACGCCCCACGTGTTGAGCAATTTGGCGGTACGTCCACCCGGCCTCCCGCATGCCCACTATACGCCCTCGCTCAAAGTCCATCAACTGCACATACGGTTCACGTCCACGCTGTCGCGGCATGCTACCAGTGTTAAAGACTGCGATGGAGCTCCGTATGCCACGGCAAACTGGCTGACACTGACGGCGGCGGTGCACAAATGCTGCGCAGCTAGCGCCATTCGACGGCCAACACCGCGGTTCCTGGTGTGTCCGCTGTGCCGTGCGTGTGATCATTGCTTGTACAGCCCCCTCGCAGTGTCCGGAGCAAGTATGGTGGGTCTGACACACCGGTGTCAATGTGTTCTTTTTTCCATTTCCAGGACTGTATTTTAGAGTATAACACTACTTATTTTGATGAGTTAACTACGTATTTATAATTTTGATATATGCTGTTCATGGCCCTGTATCTCTCACAGCAGTTTTCGCCGCATCTGGAATCTTAGAATCCATTTATTCATCTGTCATTGATGGGACACAGAGTTACATTTTCGACAATTTTGTTATGTGGGATGCCACTATAAGTCATGATGTTCCTCTTACGTGGAATTGTGTGCGACATGTGCAGCTTTTACTTTTGTCTTTGTAAGTAACACAAATTAACTAGTTGGTTATAGGTGGTCTTAGTATTCTACACTGCGTTTTCTTTATTTTACGAGTACATTGCTACTGCTGCCTGCCTGAAGCTCGAGGACTGAAATCAGTTATAAAATATAAGAAATATGATACAGCACTGTGTTACGCATTTCTCGAAATTTATTTCTGCTATTAGCTCCACGAGAAAAACGTAAACAAGCCAACAGACCACCTCGTTTTAATGTCATAGGCAGCCAAAATCATAGTTATAGAGTGTTTAAAAAAAGTACTTTTCGAACGCATGTGTTTATTAATCTCTAACCGAAGCAGTAATGAAACTTGGGCACATATTTACGAATCTTTCAAGTGCAAATCTCACGTTTCGTATGATCTACACCAGCGACAAGAACAATATCGCATCGGTACACAATTTCTTCCCGTACTCGGGTAAGCATATTTACTGGCTCTGGCTCTGAGCACTATGGGACTCAACTTCTGAGGTCATTAGTCCCCTAGAACTTAGAACTAGTTAAACCTAACTAACCTAAGGACATCACACACATCCATGCCCGAGGCTGGATTCGAACCTGCGACCGTAGCGATCTCGCGGTTCCAGACTGCAGCGCCTAGAACCGCACGGCCACTTTGGCCGGCAAGCATACTTCCTGTCACTGGTTCTATAGCAGCACGGAAACAGTTCTTCAACTCTTTTAGATTCTGTGGTATTGTTGTTGCGTAAATGTTCTCCTTAAAGAAACCCCACACAAACAAGTCACAGGGTATCTTAACTGGTGACCGTGGAGACCAGCTGAGAAGCAGCCGGTTTGTAAGTAGGCTGTTTAGGTTTTTGTATTGGTAACGCTACCTCTGTATGAAAATCACTGGCTGTGCTGTGTGCAGTCTGTGGCTGGTTGGCATTGTTGTAATACTCGTCATTGTAGCGTTGGGCAGCTGGCTGTTAACAGCGCGTAGCGTTGCGCAGTTGGAGGTGAGCCGCCAGCAGTGGTGGATGTGGGGAGTGAGATGGCGGAGTTTTTAAATTTGTAAGACTGGATGTCATGAACTGTTATATATATTATGACTATTGAGGTAAATACATTGTTTGTTCTCTATCAGAATCTTTCATTTGCTAACTACGCCTATCAGTAGTTAGTGCCTTCCGTATATTGAATCTTTTATTTAGCTGGTAGTAGTGGCGCTTTCTGTATTGCAGTAGTTCGAGTAACGAAGATTTTTGTGAGGTACGTGATTTGTGAAAGGTATAGGTTAATGGTAGTCAGGGTCATTCTTTTGTGGGGATTATTGAAAGTCAGATTGCGTTGCGCTAAAAAAAAAAAAAAAATAGTGTGTCAGTTTAAGCCCAGTCACGTATATAATTTTTCGAAAGGGGACGTTTCATATGTCGACCATTGGCCGAGGATACCACACTGGAATCTACTGATTTCTTCTTGTAGTTTGTGTAATTAGTGTAGCTTTTGTTTATTGCTATCGCGTAATTATAGAGAGAATTTCCTTTGTAGTTGTAGTTTTTCATTGTTGTACAGTAAAACAGTTGTGGCATGCATGTAGATTTGCAGCAAGTATTTCGCAGCTGCGCTTGCAATTAACTAGATATTATTTTCAGTGCTATGTTAATGTGTTCTCTTATTTTTGCTCTTCAAATTGTGTTTTTCTGTGTTGTCGTGTGAAATACTGTGACAATAATGGCGTGTGAAAAACGTAATACTAGGCTCCAAAGTAAACTGAGAAATGACAGTGAAGACAAAAGCAGTGTGTTAGCGCCACCGTGTAATGAATTAACTAATGTTCAATATAGTAATTTGGTAACTGTGCATAGGGAAATGGAGCTGGCGGCAAACAATGGCGTAGGCAGTGAAACAATTAGTGAATAGGGAAGCATTATCGATCGATCGCTCGGAAACAGCTCGCCTCAGGAATCCGAAATGACAGGACACAATTTTGCAAATACTGTAGATTCAGGTTTTGCGTCCTCACCGTTTTCTCAAATAAGTCAAGACACGATTTCTGCTTGTCAAAATGTGAATGTTGCCGGTGCAAACGCACTGCCGAAAAGCGTAGAGGAACAGATTCCAGACACTAATGCATTGTTATTACAGCTAATGCAACAAATGGAACAAAATCAGAGACAAACACAGCAAAAGCTTCAAAAGTTAGACACAGTGGAACAACACGAGAGACAAACACAGCAAAAGCTTCAAAAGTTAGACACAATGGAACAAAATCTTCAAAGTTAGACACAATGGAACAACACCAGAGACAAACACAGCGACAGTTAGACGCAATGGAACAAAATCTTCAAAAGTTAGACACCACACTTGAACAAACACGTGAAGATTTAACTACTGAGTTACATAAAATCGAATCGAAATGTCAAAAAGTCTGTAATGACGTAAAAACACAAATTTGTGAGCATTTCCAGCCTATTTTTTCGCGTCATGAAAATGCATTACAGAATCACCAAGCAGCCATAAAAGAACTGCAAACTATTGTTCATGAAAATCACGACACTTTGCAAGCTAAAATTGACTCAGTTGCATCTACCGATTCGGTTATGCAACTTGCAAAAACTCAGGAAAACTTAAAGGACACAGTAGATACGATTTCAACACAAGTGGACGCTCTGAAACTTGGTTCAGAAAAACACACAGAGGAAATAATTTCACTAACGGATAAAGTAGCCAAACTTTCAGATCAGTTCACTAACTTATCTACAAAGGTAGATGATGATCTGAATGACACAAGACCTGTAGCCTTCACGGACACTGAAGAGTATGAACAAATTAGAAAATTCAAACAAAATCAAAATCAAATCAATACACAGTATAAAAGAGAAATCCGGGAAGTACAAGATCAGTTGGCACAAGTAATACAAGAATTACATATTTCAGAGGACACTCGCGCTCCAGTACGGGAAGAGGGACTTAGAAATACGGAACAACCACAAAATAATAACACGGGACGCTTCGGAAATTATGAAAGAAATTGGCAGGGCACACCGAATTTTGAGATGGAACCTCCGAAACGACGTAACAATGACCGACATGCGACTCGCCGACATGATGATTTTGACTATAAGCTGTTCATTACTACAAGTAAATTTAAAACATTTAAGAATTCTGGCAACGACATTCATCCACAAGCATGGCTTCATCAATTCTCTCATTGTTTTCCTCCCAACTGGTCATTGGAGCACAGGTTAGAATTTACGTGTGGCTATGTAGAGAATGAACCGGTTGTAAGAATGCGATCGGTCATTCACGATTGCCACAGTGAAGGAGAATTTTATCATGCCTTCCTCTCAGCGTATTGGTCTCAAGCTACACAAGACCGAGTAAAACATAGCATCATAATGATGAAACGTTTCGAACAATCTGAATTTTCCAGTCTTATGAAATATTTTGAAGACATGTTGCATAAGAATCAGTATCTTTCAAACCCATACAGACCCTCAGAACTCATCCGCATTTGCTTAATCAAATTGCCTGAACATTTACGACATATTATTTTAGCAGGATGTTGCAAAGACGACATTGAAGCTTTTCAGGGACTGTTACAAGAACTGGAAATTGACACTGACAATCGCGGAACGTGAAAACAGGAGCACAACAATCACTACAGGTCACATCCGTCACAATTCCGTGACGACAGAAACAATAACTGGACACGACAAGTCTATTCTTACAATGCAAATCGTGACCAAAACAGACACCACCCATAAGACAACCACTGGAAAAGTAATAATAGTTACAGAGAAAGATCGCTTTTCTGTAGTAATGAATATGACAGAGATTACCATAGAAACAGACAATATGGGAACAAAAACAATTATTATCAAGAGAGACAGAATAATTACAGACGCAACAGTTCAGCACGCAGTTACGATTCTGGGAGAAATTCTCCACCACATGACTGACGAACAAGAAACTATGTAAACTACCGACAAAACGACAGACCTGAATTCCATCAGACCTGGCGGGATTCAAACAGGGCAGGGCACTCTCGACAAGGTGAATTTGTAGAAGTTAGGTCTCCTAATCCCAATAACGACGCACGCCAACAAAGAGACAGACAATGACTCGCACCGCAGGCAGCCACGTGTGCCGGCTGGGCTTGAGGAAGATAACATAGACGCTAACCTTGAGAAAAATTCCGGTGTTCCTTATCGACGTATACCGCATTACAATTGCGTTCAGGTTGAAACTCTGTGTACTAAGAAGAGTAAAGGATTGCACCACATTTCACATGTAAAACCGCTTATTGAAAAGTAATCTGCTTTTTAACTTTGTCTTTGCCATATAACTTTTCACTTTACATTACTAGTATGCTTTGTCAGACTTAGAATCTGTTAACATGCAACAATGTTTGAAGTTAAATATCCAGTCAAGAACCAAGAGAACTTATTTAAACAGAAAATACGAATGCATTGTTATTGTGAACAGACGACACAGTGTTATTGTGTGTGTACATTCTTGCTTGTTAGTTGCACGGTTACATAACGACTATAAGGCTCACATACTTAGAACATTTACCAGTACTGCTAATGAGATTTTAATAACTACGATATCTATACGCAAAGCATCTCACTTTTGTTTATGATGAGATGAGTACATTGACTTCAGCAGAACTTTGCTTACGGTGGACGATAACTGCGACACTTCAACAGAATTATCTTACAGCAAGACACACATTTAGCGCTACAGGACACGCATTTCAGTGATTAATTTTGTACTTAAAACATTTATTTTTAAAGATTTTTGAATTACAAAGAAAGTTTTCCATGATACATTTCATTCCATTGCTGTAATCTGTAGCACCTGAGGGTATAATTACATTAGGCCTCAGGGGGGTATATGCTTACTTTGTGTACCATGTTTTTGGCAAGCACAAGGAGCCCTAGGTAATATGGTATTTGTTATACAACTTTACACATCGGTACCATATTTCTCTAACACACAAATTACACAGCTATCTGATCATTTAACTGAGAGATAAACATTTTTTTTACTACATCAGTGACACATGTTTACGCAATTACACAGTTGGGTAACCTCACACTTATGAAATTGTATTTTGTCTGTACTTTGTGAACTGTTCATATTTTTTTGGAGCCATTGTGATACTATGAGAGCTTTGAATGATGTATTTGGTAAGGGAGCATGATTTTTAATGTACATTGGAGGTAGATGACACTATTGAAATAAGCAGAGAAGTTTTTTAGGGTTTGACATTATTGCAGAAAGCTACGACGTTTTTGAGATTTGACTGAGGTGTTGTGATGTTATTATTACGATGACTATGTGTATTATGCTGTTGCGGAATGTTTATGATCAATAAGCTGATGCTATATGAGTTATTTGAGTATGCTACGTACCTGTTATGATGAAATATTGAAGAAGTGTCAACGAATAAGGTAAGGAATAATGAGTAGTGGTTAGGGACTCTGGTTTGTGAAAAAGGTTGTTGGAAACCAAGAATCGTACTTTAAGAGTTATGAAATGTATGTAAATGCATGAATGTATTACAATGCTGACGAAAATTTTTTGGACACTGTTATATTTATAGGATTTTGTTTCTACAGATTTGCAACGCAAATTCTCGAACCGTGAAATTTATATATGAGACTGTCACAGTAGTGCAAACTGGTGTCGTAAATATTTCGGTAAGAAAGCCAAGTGACCTTGACATAATGCGTCTTGAGCGGCCAGCTGTGTCAGATGCCTGGAGAAAAAGCCATTAGTGTGTGCCTTTTCAGAGGCACAGGTGGAAAAAAAAGAGGCCATTATCCTCACTATTGACATTTCTTTGTAGAAAGCATCGCAAATACGATATGCTCAAACTTGAAAACATATAATGACACTGTGGAGCTCTTAATTTATGATATTTACTAAAATGCCAAATGAAATGATGAGAGACATTTTACATCTATTGTCTTTCTAGTTGAGAGATTGCTCATTTTGTTTAATATCTAGTTTCTAGCTGCACTGCAGCATTGGTTAAAATAAAATTTAATAGATGTACTAATATAAATATTTTATACCTACAGATCCAGTAAAAAATAACTTTATGATGGATGTACTCCAAAAAAATGAGGGAGCACAAAAAGACATTTCCACTTCACAGGAATTGCATACATAATTTTTGTCAGTGACTTGGTAACTTGTCTGCTAGAGCAAGTTACAGTGATGCATCACTCTAGTGTTAAGATGTGACATAGGTATTAGACATGGCCATCTTTACTGTAATATTTTTTCTGCTTGAGCTATGTCATGTTTAGATATAAGTTATTGCATTTGCTGCTGCTGTTTGCCAGGCATAGTGCTACTAAATTTCACTTTACATTACTCTGTTAAGCCAGTTTTACTATGAATTTATTTTTCTTGTTTGCTGCGCATTGCCTTATATTAGTTGTAATATTGCATTTGCTTTGCTAATTTATGCCGCTTGCTTTGCCATTTGTATTTTTTATCATTGCTGTTTGTGTTAATTGTTTTGTGCTACTGCATTGCCTCGTTCCCTAGTTTAGCTTCTGAGCTCAGTAGATTTAAGTTAGCTTAAGATGGGGTAGGCTATATGAGAGAACGAGTTGTGATGAATTGGAAGAAATGCATTGAGAAGCTGTAAGAAAATGGTTTGGCCAAAAAAGTATTTTGAAAGAGGATATGAACCAAAAAAGTAGGGTTTAGGGACAACAGGTTTAGGTAGGATTTTCTTGGAAATAAATGATGAGTTAAGATAATGGAAAATAAATAATGAGGTAAGAAATATGTGTACATAGAAATACAGAAAGCATGCTTGGATAGGATTTTTTTTGGTGGAAACCAGTGTTGAAATAAGAGGAAATATATATGGAATGAAGTTTTGGGGTGGACTGCAATACCAAATCTCACACTGAAAACAAACCCTGTCCTGTATTTTTGTGTTATCATGCTATGTGAATTTGTGTTTTTCCTCTCTTTATGTGTTTAGCTAATAAGATTTACGTTGTAGAATTTTCTGAAAATATGCTATTTACTTTGTAAAGATGTTTAGACATTATTTATTCTGTTTTAATTTGTTTTAATGCTCATGTGTGAAGTTGATGTTTCGAAAGTTATTCTGATCTTTTATGTATTTACTTATGTCATAATTCCTGTAACACTGATGTATATGTTTATTTCTATTCTTTTGTAAAGCCCATATTACGACAAATGTTATCTGTATTGTTGTGTCCTTTAATGATGAATTTTGTACCTTTGTTATTGTATTCTTATGTTATAAAATTGTAATTGACAGCAGATCATCAAATTAAGTAACTTGTAAGTTACATTTCACTGCACACGTTTCTGTTGGTCATAGTATATGGACAATATGCGAGAAGTAGGGACTGATAGTGTTCGCACGTGTGTTAATAATTCAGCAAGGGACTGGATAAAAGCATTGCTGGTTCTAAGGACAATTCCCAAAACTTTGTGAGTGCACAAGTGGTGGTTTATGGACTTGCTATATTGTCCGCAAGACTCTTTGATGTTGATTGTGCACCTGCACACATCGCTGCTGGCCGTCTCTACAAAGACTACAGTGGGTCTGCATCTCTGGTGGCTCACCAATACCATTATTTCTACAAGGACTGCAGTGGGTCTGCACCTCTGGTGGCCCACCAATACCATAACCTCTACCAGGACTACAGTGGGTCTACTCTGTGACGACCTACCTACCAATATTCTTCAAAACTTCTACTGACTCTGCTGTGGGTTTGCTCTGTTGTGGCCCATTACCTGTCTGCATGTCAAGAGTCAGCACTGTCTTTCCGTTGGAAGGACAACACTACTTCAGCACTGCATGGAAATACACTACTTCTGTGCGCATTTTCTTTTACTACTCAGACTTTGAGAAAAAATAAAGACTGCAATTTTACTGTGATCAATGATCAGGACTGTCTTCATGGACTGTGAGAAAATTTTAGCTTTTGACCAACATTGTATCGATAGATGTGTACATTTGATTTCATTGTAATTGTGAAAAAATTTTAATAATTTGCAAATTTTTTTGTGGGGAGCATGGGGGCTATGTAAGTAGGCTGTTTAGGTTTTTGTATTGGTAACGCCACCTCTGTATGAAAAGCACTGGATGTGCTGTGTGCAGTCTGTGGCTGGTTGGCATTGTTGTAATACTCGCCATTGTAGCGTTGGGCAGCTGGCTGTTAACAGCGCGTAGCATTGCGCAGTTGTAGGTGAGCCGCCAGAAGTGGTGGATGTGGGGAGTGAGATGGCGGAGTTTTTAAATTTGTAAGACTGGATTTCATGAACTGCTATATATATTATGAGTATTAAGGTAAATACATTGTTTGTTCTCTATTAAAATCTTTCATTTGCTAACTATGCCTATCAGTAGTTAGTGCCTTCCGTAGTTTGAATCTTTTATTTAGCTGGCAGTAGTGGCGCTCGCTGTATTGCAGTAGTTCGAGTAACGAAGATTTTTGTGAGGTAAGTAATTTGTGAAAGGTATAGGTTAATGTTAGTCAGGGCCATTCTTTTGTGGGGATTATTGAAAGTCAGATTGCGTTGCGCTAAAAGAAAAATTGTGTGTCAGTTTAAGCACAGTCATGTATAATTGTTCAAAGGGGACGTTCCAGGTTGTTTGAAGACCAGTCCAACTGATCAGTAGAAATTCATTCAGATATACAAGAATTTTGGGACTCCAGTGCCCCGCCTTGTTGAAAAATAATGTCTTCTTTCAACCCTGGAAACAGCCAGTTTTGCACCACAGCAGCAGTGCTGACCGTGAACCATGTTTCCATCAAAGAAAAATGAGTCCTAAACATATTAGTGGAATATCATAGAAAACACACTGATTTTGTATGAATCTCCTACATATTCAGAATGTGCTTGTGGGTTCTGTAGGTCTGTGTTTGTTTACTTTCTCATTAAGGTGGAAAACCGCTTCATCACTGAAAACAATGTGTTGTGCGAAAGTTTTAACTTTGTCAACATCTTTATGAACCTCTTCAGAAAATGCCACACCTGTGCGTTTGTCGTCTTGATGTAGAACCTTAACAGTTGTAACTCGTATGACTTCATGAACAATCAACGTCTCAAAAAACACCAAATTTTCGCCGGAAACACGAGATTGGCCAGGACTCTTTCATTTACATACACACCCTGGGCCTACAATCTGTCGATGCCATCTGAAAATGTTCTCTTCATCCGGAGTAACAGTTCGGTATCTCAATCTAAAAAGTCTTTGCACTGTAATCACGAAATTACAATTCGCAAACTTGAGAACACAAATTTATTTCTACAGTGGAGTAGCAGTTTTGCAACATGTGATGGTAACATAGCAGACAGAAAATGTATTCGTTCCTCCAACACCCGAGCCTGGATGAGAGGCTAAAACGTTGAACAGACGCAAGAGAGTCTTTGGCGCAGAGCTCGTGACGTCAATGTCTTTAGTACGGACGGCCTCGTATTGGAAGACGGTATTTTGGTATGACTGGATTTGGGAAGGGACGCGTATTTTTCGGTGGGAATTCGCGTCAGAAGGAAAAATAGCCTAATACCGCTACTGGCGCCAAATTCCGCTATTGGTGCAAGAACCGGGGTAGCGTAGAAGTATCGAAAAGAGGGAAGAAGACAGAAATTTTTTGGATAGTTGTAGTCAGGGGTCGATGTAAGGAGAAGTGGTTTGCAAAATCTTTGTGCAGCAGGGACGTGGTAGTCGATAACAGAGACAGTGCGTTTGAGATCCCGCTTGTGTTCAGAGAGTGATTACTGTCATCCGTCTTGACTTCTGCAAGGCGTTCGATACAGTTCCCCACAGTCGTTTAATGAACAAAGTAAGAGCATATGGACTATCAGACCAATTGTGTGATTGGATTGAAGAGTTCCTAGATAACAGAACGCAGCATGTCATTCTCAATGGAGAGAAGTCTTCCGAAGTAAGAGTGATTTCAGGTGTGCCGCAGGGGAGTGTCGTAGGACCATATGCAAATAATGACCTTGTGGATAACATCGGAAGTTCACTGAGGCCTTTTGCAGATGATGCTGCAGTATATCGAGAGGTTGTAACAAAGGAAAAGTGTACTGAAATGCAGGAAGATCTGCAACGAATTGACGCAATGTAGAGGGAATGGCAATTGAATCTCAATGTAGATAAGTGTAATGTGCTGCGAATACATAGAAAAAAAGATCCTTTATCGTTTAGCTACAATATAACAGGTCAGATACTGGAAGCAGTTAATTCCATAAATTATCTGGGAGTAGTAATTAGGAGTGATTTAAAATGGAATGATCATATAAAGTTGATCGTCGGTAAAGCAGATGATAGACTGAGATACATTGGAAGAGTCCTAAGGAAATGCAATCCGAAAACAAAGGAAGTAGGTTACAGTACACTTGTTCGCCGACTGCTTTAATATTGCTCACCAGTGTGGGATCCGTACCAGACGGGGTTCATAGAAGAGATAGAGAAGATCCAACGGAGAGCAGCGCGCTTCGTTACAGGATCATTTAGTAATCGCGAAAGCGTTACGGAGATGATAGATAAACTCCAGTGGAAGACTCTGCAGGAGAGACGCTCATTAGCTCGGTACGAGCTTTTGTTGAAGTTTCGAGAACATACCTTCACCGAGGAGTCAAGCAGTATATTGCTCCCTCCTACGTATATCTCGCGAAGAGACCATGAGGATAAAATCCGAGAGATTACAGCCCACACAGAGGCACACCGACAATCGTTCTTTCCACGAAGAATACGGGACTGGAATAGAAGGGAGAAACAATAGAGGTACTCAAACTACCCTCCGCCACACACTGTCAGGTGGCTTGCGGAGTGTGGATGTAGATGTAGATTTTGACACTAGTGGTTTGATTTCTGTGGGAAGGTCATAATTTGTACATTGTGTGCAATTGACAGTGAGAGTGAAAGCCAGTGGAGCTGTGTCATGCTATGCTCACGCAAGGTAGGAAAATAGAGTTCGGTGGCGTTCTTGCGAAATCTTATTTGACAGCGAGCACTCAAGTGCGTTGTGTCAGTGGGAGTACATTGCAGTCTTACACGTGTCACCGGGTTTGGCGGCACTCCAACGGCAGAGCCGGAGCAGTTTCAGCGGTAACCGTGAGCAACATCTTACAGGCAGCAGGTCACGTTAAAGTGATGCAGCTCCGTGCTAATCTATTAGTGTGGGAAGTTCCTGCACACCATCGTGCAGGTGATTTGTTCCAGCTCTGGCGCTGCGGTGTGTGAGAGAGCCAGCCGCTGTGGCCGCGCTGCTGCTACGGTCGGAGGTTCGAATCCTGTCTCGGGCATGGATGTGTGTGATGTCCTTAAGTTAGTTAGGTTTAAGTAGTTCTAAGTTCTGGGGGACTGATAACCTCAAAAGTTAAGTCCCATAGTGCTTAGAGCCATGTTAACCATTTTGTGTGTGAGAGTGCGTACCCCTTGTCTAATCTGTCCATTCACTGATCCAGAAGGTTGTACCATAGTGGACCATTTTTTTTATGATTCAGCAGTTCGAGTAAACTAATTCCAGACACAGACACGCAGTGAAAGTCCATTTTACTTGTATTTTTAGGAATTACATGTGGATATGTCTGTTTCTTGTTTTCTTTTTTATGAAGACTGTATTAAATAAATGTGCTAGTTAACGACATGATTATTAGAGCAGACGCACCGAAGAGCTGTTTATATTAAGTAATTTTTATTTACGACAGACTGTTCCGGCTTTATCGCCATTCTCAAGTACCTGTGATTACAATTTTGTTGAAAACATGTATGGATGTCAGTGTCATTTATATTAAAGTAGCTGTATTGTACTCACGTCTAGATCGATGTGAAGTCCATATTACGTCGTTAGTGGACTTATCATCTTATAACTGTCACTGTTTTAATAAGATGACAAGTGATGTCAATACGTTGAAAATAAAATGTTATATTTACGACGTGACAGTAGTTCCACTCTTACGACGCTAAATGTTTAAATAGATTGTCCAGATGCCAGCAATATTATATTATTAACTAAAATTTGTTACGACTGTCTTTGGTTGTTGCCTATGTTACTTCCGATTTGTCCAATTTCGTGTACTAAAAGTTCAATGAAGTTTTTGGTAGTGCTTGTGTCTCAATTCTGTATGTACGTTCAATATTTCATGGGATATTTTGTGATGTAGATATAGATTTTTAATTCTTCAAGAATGTTCATTGCAAATCCTTTTAATATTCTGTGCAGGATCTTTAGTACATTTTCGATTGTATCACCAGTGTGATTGTGATTTTTCATGTGTAGAAAGAAGCTCGATTGATTATATTCGCTCTCTCTTATGTGTTCTTTATATCTCACGTTACAATTTCTTCCTGTTTGGCCAATGCAAAAGCTATTACAGCTACCACATGGGACACAGTTAAACGCAGCAATGTTTTCTGCATTCATTTCCTATCACCACTAGAGTTAACCGACATGAAAAGATTCAGTTACTTGAATTCTGCAATACTTTGTTGAGATATAACTAAGTGAAATTAGTGTCTGCCAACAGCGAATGGGCTGCATGATGTACTTCCGGTTAATATTCTTGACACTTCAGAGTTGAGATAGTTCGTTCACGTGATAGAGTCTTTTGGGTATGTATAACATACATTGGATCATAGTTTAAATCTCCGGATCAAGCAACCACGACAATTTTAGGTGAAAGAGAGCAGAAAGTTTTCTCAGTTTAAAGTGTGGTTAATGACGACAGGAGCAGCCCGATTTAGTGTCATTCAGCATTATCCACACCTTTGTGCACACTGTAAATCGGGGTTCATTCAGTACGTATTTTTGAGTCATTGGGCATACTTTTAACGAACATTAACAGTTAAGGAATGTAGATAGTTCATTAGATCACCATTTGTAGCGGATCTTGACAGGAGAAAAGATAGCTACTAGAACATGTGTAAGTAGCCAAACAGTTATTTGTGTCATGATTGTCCCTTTCAATCTGTTATTCATATCTTTGGAATACTCCAATAATCCCACTAATACTCTTCTCCGACATCGCTTACAAGTAACAATACATCTGCCAACCTTTCCCCGTTTGTTGACACTGAAGGACAACTTTCTGCCTCTTACCTTCCAGCGTGTTGAGCTTCTTCCTTGATTCCTTAATGCTACAACTTATGCAAAAGTATTGCGTAGTCTTCACAGTCAAATCCTTTTGTTAAATCAGAGAAGGTGAATCCTTCCCGTCTCCTCTATATCTCTTTTGTTACGCGACCTTCCCTTCTACAATAACCTATGAAACCTTGCCTTAGGATTTCTATCTCTTGCTTAATAATAACAAATGAAATACTCCCTTTGAAATTTATTCTCTTTCTCAATCTTCGCATACAAATTTAATTCCTGCTTATTGAAAGTGATTTTCTGATTATTTCGACAAAACATAGAATGTGTCGTCGTCGTGGCCCTCAGTCGTTATCTGCAATAACCCAAAACTATTCCTTACCTTTTTTACTGTTACTGGATCGCCATGTGACTGCTACATCGAACTGCGACATGAATATACTTAATCTGTTTTACTATACTTTATTAGCTGCCGGTGGGCTGTCATAATAAGTGGGTGTATTTATTATCAAAGCTGACGTTATTCTTTAATAGCAAAGCTGACGTTATTCTTTAATTAATTTGACTGACGTTACGTAATTCATAGTTAAACTTTTTCTTGACAACAATAAAATTTTGCAAAGTTTTACGTTGATGGTTTTTGGGTTGCATTATAATCAGTAATGCAATATTGCTGGCAAAAATTAATTATATTCTGAATGAAAAGACTTTACAAACGATCAAATGGCACTTACTTTTTACAATAATCTTACAACTAGCATTGCGCAAACATACCTTTAGTAATCTTGAGTTTCTCAAAAAAATAACTCATTAATATTAGCTCCTCTTATGATAATAGTTAGCCGATGTCTCTGTACATCTGTTTATAATGTCATGTAAATCTCTCCTCTCAACCTCTCGCTCCACACCTGCTACCGACTCGCTTCACTTCTCGCTTACTACTGACTTCCTACGAACGCTAAAGGGCGGTCTCTCCTGCCAACAATGCTTTTTGGTGCAGACAATCCCTGCTACCATTACAAAATGTATCAATGCGCGGTCTTTCCCGTTCCTTTCTTAAAATGTATCCATACGCGGTCTCTCCCGCCCTTTATAAAATTATATCAATGTGCGGTCTTTCCTGCCAACAATACTTTGGCGCTACCACAATTATTTCCAACACGACACATATTAATTATTCCTACTTAATCCTATTAATAATATATAAATATCGTTCATAAATTGTGGTTTGACAATAGACAATAGAAATATACACGTCTTACAAAGGCACATACAATCCTCAACATAGTATCGTTTGCTAGGAGGCAGATCCCGACTACCAAGGGAAACCAGGCCGAGACGCGGGACTCGAGGTGAGACACGGCAACTTGGCGGCCCCCAGGAGGGCGCAGATTTATCCAGCACCTCTCCGTCCTGCTCTCCGCGGGCGGTAGGTGCCGGTACGGGCAGCGGCTTTTTGTGCGGCGTGGCGCCGGCGAAATAAGCGCGGCGTCCGGCCGAGCTATTAAAATTCCTGATTTCTTTCTCACGATCAACCTCTCTTCTCGCCTTCCGCAACAGTCTAGCACCTGTTGGCCGCAGAGAGCAGCGACACATCTAATTTACGAACTGCCAAGTGAAAATAGCGTCGGCCGCAACGTGCGAACACATAGGGTATAAGCGTTCGAGGAATTATGAAGACAAGCGGCGCAGTACTGGGATGCTGTACCGGTTGCAGGGAGAAAAAGTGACTAGTTCCATATGTACTTCCCATAAACCACGGTTGTCGGCAGCCCCATCTGTTCTCGGGACACTCCGTAAATACTTACCAGCGACGTCTGAATAGAATTTGAACACGTTTTACTTTTTAGTGAAGCGGAGGAAAAACTTGGATCTATACCAACGATCTGGTACTACAATCTGGCACTTTTCTATATCCGTAACGAGAGAAAGAGTCCTAGCTGGTAACACTGGTGGAGTTGTTTGTGGCGATCTGAATATTTTCTCGATATAAAAGAAACTCGACTCGTGATTATTTAACGACTGTTTGTCGTTGTGAATCTTCTACGATCGCTTTTTCATTGTTCGTTGTGTTCATACCTTGTGATGACTTCAGTTTACTCGAACACCTCAGCATTGACGAACGGGAAGTTTACTACAGACTAGTTCTTCAGAGAGGAAAACAGTACTACCTAGTCCCTTCATTCTGTTCCTCGCTCCATTATTTTCCAGCTTACTTGCTATCGATTCCGAAGCTACAACGGTTCAAATGGCTCTGAGCACTATGGGACTTAACTTCTGAGGTCATCAGTCCCCTAGAACTTAGAACTACTTAAACCTAACTAACGTAAGGACATCACACACATCCAGGATTCGAACCAGCGACCGTAGCGGTCACGCGGTCCCATACTGAAGCGCCTAGAACCGCTCGGCCACTCCGAAGCTACAACGCTCTATTTTCATACACAATAATGCGAGAAATACTCGTATTATAAATGCAAAAAGTGTTTGAGCCATAAACGCACCAAAAGCTTGTTAACAAACTTTGATCACAAGTAGTAGCAAACGAAATCTCCGACGCGCGCGACAGCTCTATTCTGCAGTGCAGCAGTAATAGCAACATTAACTTACGTGGTAATAGTATTTGTCTTCCTGAGCAACTCCTATTTTTGTGAACTTTTTCGTAATTTTCGGAGAACAATATACTTACGCTACAGTATTATTCTGCCACTGTATCTACATCTACACTCCTGGAAATTGAAATAACAACACCGTGAATTCATTGTCCCAGGAAGGGGAAACTTTATTGACACATTCCTGGGGTCAGATACATCACATGATCACACTGACAGAACCAGAGGCACATAGACACAGGCAACAGAGCATGCACAATATCGGCACTAGTACAGTGTATATCCACCTTTCGCAGCAATGCAGGCTGCTATTCTCCCATGGAGACGATCGTAGAGATGCTGGATGTAGTCCTGTGGAACGGCTTGCCATGCCATTTCCACCTGGCGCCTCAGTTGGACCAGCGTTCGTGCTGGACGTGCAGACCGCGTGAGACGACGCTTCATCCAGTCCCAAACATGCTCAATGGGGGACAGATCCGGAGATCTTGCTGGCCAGTGTATTTGACTTACACCTTCTAGAGCACGTTGGGTGGCACGGGATACATGCGGACGTGCATTGGCCTGTTGGAACAGCAAGTTCCCTTGCCGGTCTAGGAATGGTAGAACGATGGGTTCGATGACGGTTTGGATGTACCGTGCACTATTCAGTGTCCCCTCGACGATCACCAGTGGTGTACGGCCAGTGTAGGAGATCGCTCCCCACACCATGATGCCGGGTGTTGGCCCTGTGTGCCTCGGTCGTATGCAGTCCTGATTGTGGCGCTCACCTGCACGGCGCCAAACACGCATACGACCATCATTGGCACCAAGGCAGAAGCGACTCTCATCGCTGAAGACGACACGTCTCCATTCGTCCCTCCATTCACGGCTGTCGCGACACCACTGGAGGTGGGCTGCACGATGTTGGGGCGTGAGCGGAAGACGGCCTAACGGTGTGCGGGACCGTAGCCCAGCTTCATGGAGACGGTTGCGAATGGTCCTCGCCGCTACCCCAGGAGCAACAGTGTCCCTAATTTGCTGGGAAGTGGCGGTGCGGTCCCCTACGGCACTGCATAGGATCCTACGGTCTTGGCGTGCATCCGTGCGTCGCTGCGGTCCGGTCCCAGGTCGACGGGCACGTGCACCTTCCGCCGACCACTGGCGACAACATCGATGTACTGTGGAGACCTCACGCCCCACGTGTTGAGCAATTCGGCGGTACGTCCACCCGGCCTCCCGCATGCCCACTATACGCCCTCGCTCAAAGTCCGTCAACTGCACATACGGTTCACGTCCACGCTGTCGCGGCATGCTACCAGTGTTAAAGACTGCGATGGAGCTCCGTATGCCACGGCAAACTGGCTGACACTGACGGCGGCGGTGCACAAATGCTGCGCAGCTAGCGCCATTCGACGGCCAACACCGCGGTTCCTGGTGTGTCCGCTGTGCCGTGCGTGTGATCATTGCTTGTACAGCCCTCTCGCAGTGTCCGGAGCAAGTATGGTGGGTCTGACACACCGGTGTCAATGTGTTCTTTTTTCCATTTCCAGGAGTGTATATTCGGCGAGCCGTTTTACGATGGGTGATGGAGGGTACTTTGTTTACCACTTTCACATTCCCCCTTTCCCGTTCTAGTGACGAATGGTTCGCGAATTACTCTAATTTTACGTTAATGTTCTTTCCGCGAGATATATGTATTCGGAATAAATAAATTGACGAACTCATCTAGGAACGGGCGTTGTCAGAGATTTAACGGTAAATCACAACGTGATGCGGAATGCCTCTCAGTCAATCTGAATCATCACATATTTACGCATAACTGCTCATGTGAATCAAATTTTGCTTTCCTCATACACGACGTCTCGGAACTGAAGAAAGTGGACAGATGGTTTCCGTATTCCTAGTTTTCCAAAGGACTTCCGGCGTTGAACGGCATCGTCGACCAACAACGGAGATCTGATCAAAAGAGTGTCTATTGATATGCGATGCGCTCGGTAATATTTGGATGATACAACCTAATACACTATGCAGGACTGCATGTGCTCAAGAAAACGTATGTAATATTGGGTGTGCCCAATGGGAACGATCGCTAATGTTATCATGTACATTAACCATGAACGAAATACCACCGGCAGCAGTATAAGATTGATCACCGATGGTCGCCTCCGCCCCCGGTAGCTGAGTGGTCAGCGAGGCAGAATGTTAATATTAAGGGCCCGGGTTCGATTCCCGGCTGGGTCGGAGATTTTCTCCGCCCAGGGACTGGGTGTTGTGTTGTCCTAATCATCATCATTTCATCCCCATCGACGCCCAAGTCGCCGAAGTGGCGTCATATTGAAAGACTTGCACCCGCCGAAAGGTCTACTCGACGGGAGGCTCTAGTCCAACGACATTTATTTATTGATGGTCGTGTATTCTCCAGGAAAGTACTGACGTTGGACTGTTATAAGGAAATGCAAGATTCGTGCTTGGGATAGCAAATGAAAGATATCTCAATGCGAGATAATGCCAGTGAAAAAGAGAAATAACCTAGTACCATCCGATTACAAGATTATTGTCGAACATGTGGAGTATGTCACGTTGTTCAGTTATTTAAGAGAGACGCTAACGAACAGAGGGAGGAAAGGGGAATGGAACATTAGATTTGTGGAAGGGTCCTGGAAGACTGGAGAGGATATTTAAATGATATCGCATACAATACGACACCGCAACAAATTCTAGACTACTGTTCCAGCAATTGGACTCCTTAGTAAGTAGACATGACAACAAACAGAGATCCGTCACAGCAGACGAACACCAAAACCACGCTACTGTATGTGTCAAGCGATGGACGACCACTTGTACACGTTTACCGAAGGCGATAACTCACATCTTTAGTTCTGGCGGAACTTACAAGCCGGCCACAAAGAAATCGAGCACGGATCGGGCTGTCGAACCTTTTTAGTCAATTACTTCCGCGGGATCTTGACGTCATGCAGGCGGCACTCCTCCCAACCCCCGCCACGTTGTACTTCTGTACCTTAACTCACCGCAGGGCAGGCGCATGGACTCTCAGCCATTTTTTTATACACTAGTGCCGGGCCAAGCTGGAAATTCCCCCATTTCTTCTGTGCCACCCCCTCCCTCCTTCCCACTGGGCTTCTGTCCTCCTTTCGTGCGCTCCTGCCCTGTGGTGGTACCGGGCACCCCGTGGCTAGGCCTCGAATGTTTACTCCTACCTTCTCTGTTCCACTTCCCGTCCGCCGAACAGGAGGATGCCTGCAACTCTTACCCCGCCCCTTCTTCCCTTCTCCACTCTTTTTCTCAGGCGTCACACTTCTTAGTTTATTTGCAGTTTTCCTTCTTTACGGATTGCCCCTATAAGCTACTAACAACGATTTTTGAATGGCTTGCTCGTAATTAAGAAAAGAAAAAATAAAGAAAGAAAAAAGCTGGTTAACTGATACTGCTCCGGATCTGACGGTTCTATGTTAGTCTAAGAATAGGGGTCGGAAGGGGTATCGTCTAAGAGGAAGAACGGGGTAAGAGAAGAGCTTTAGTCAAAAGATCGCTAATGCACGCATGTGCGGAAGCTCTCGATTCGGAGGTAAACCGGTTCGAATGATGGTGGTAGATGAAATTTTCACTGCCGGTATCTGCCCAGTAAGTGAAGAAGAGGTGACGGCGTATAGTTTCTGATCACCAGCTTTTGTGCCGACGTCATATATTAAATTATAGACCTCTCCATGGTGTCCCATGAAGTGAGGGCAGGTGCCACTGTTCGTAGTGGGGACGTCAAACGCGACGGCCACCTTGGAACTACTCAAGAAGAGTAGGATGTGCTGGCGTTTTCTTCCTCTCAGAGTCATCAAACAACACAAACGTAACACCATACTGCACAGACATTCATTACACTCGACTACACTCAACACACAAACACAGCTCTCACAGGTTGCTTGGTTGGTTGGTTGGTTTAAGGGGGGGGAGGGGCAAGGAACCAAACTGCTAGGTCATCGGCCCCTTGTTCCTAATAAAACAGTTCCACAAGGAAGAGAATGAAACAAACGACACTTACAGCACAAAAGTAGGAGAAATGAAAAACCACAAGAACGACAGAAGGGCAACAAACACTATGATGGACAAAATAGTACAAGGAAACCATAGAGAGAACCAGGAAACAGATAGAAGAGATTAAAATAAGTGAGCAGACGACCGTGGCTGCCTGATCACGAGAATAAAAAGGATAAGCCAGCCACTCTGCAACACATTATAACCTTCATCCTAAAAGCACTAGGATGGAGGAGGATACAGCGGAACAAAGGACATGCGCTGTAACTGAGACAGAATGGTAAAAACCACCCCCACGTATGAAACGTAAAACTAAATGAGCCACTGATGCACTATGAGCTAAAATTAACGGTAACGAGGCTGGTAACCAAAGAATACGTCGCAGGGCAGCCAAAATACGGCAGCGCAACAGAATATGGACCACTGTCAACCGGGCGCCGCACCGACTCTGAGGTAGATCTTCATGGCGCAGGAGATGGCCGTTGGTCACTCAAGTGCGGCCAATGCGGAGCACAGACTCTCTGCGAGAGGCCAGCAAGGAGGACTTCCAAACATTCGTAGTCTCCATAATGGCACACAGTATGTATCAACAAGGAAAAGGGCCTTCGTGTGCGTAGGAAGAAGCATCTCCGTGCCAACAATTTCATATGACAGCACACGTCGAACAAATTAAATACGTACAGTTAGGGTCATAACTGGTCTGTAAAGCACATATTAAAGTATAGCAGGTAAGTTCGAGCAACTTTACTGAGAATCTATAGGAGCAAATGACGCTGTTCTCGCGTAAAATCGTTTGATAAATTTAGAGACTCTGTATTCGGGAATGTAGACCTGTCCTGGTGCCACGATTGCATGTCTCGTGTAGGGACTACCAGAGTAAGAAAAGAGGGATTAGGACGCTTGCAGAGGCATACAGAGAGTCGTTTTTCATTCGCTCAACTCGCTAATGGAATACGATTGTAAACATCTAATTCTGGTACGAAGCATCTTCGGTCAGGCACTGTAGAGTGGCCTCTTGAGTTTACAGTGAAGTGACGAAAGTCATGAGACATTGCCCAACAGCGTGCCGGACCATCGTTTGCCCAGCCTGGTGCAGAACTTCGACATAGCACGGACTCCACAAGTCGTTGGAACTCCCCTGCAGAGATATTGAGCCTACAGTCGTTCAGAACTGCGAAGGCGCTGTCGGTACAGGACGCTGTGCACGAACTGCACGGATATAGCCACGAGACCAGGGGAGGCGCTGCAAGAGATGTCGAGTTGTTAGCAAAGGGAGTCGCGTCAGTCCTCAATTTTACTGCCGCCAACTTATATTTCGCGGAAAGACCACAAAGATAAGATAAGAGAGATTAGGGCTCGTGCAGAGGCATATAGGCAGTCATTTTTCCCTCGTTCTGTTTAGGAGTGGAACAGGGAGGGAAGATGCTAGTTGTGGTACGAGGTACCCTCCGCCACGCACCGTGTGGCGGATTGTGGAGTATGTATGTAGATGTAGATGAACTGACTTCTCTATTATTACCCTTTAAGTGTTCGATGGGATTCATGTCTGGCGATGTGTGTGGCCAAACCATTCGCTCGAATTGTCCAGAATGTTACTCGAACCAATCGTGAACGGCTTTGGCCCACTGACATGTCACATTGTCATCCATAAGAATTCCGTTGTTATTGGCTGCAAATGGTCTCCAAGTAGCCGAACAAACCTTTACTAGTCAGTGATCGCTTCAGTTGGAACAGGGGGCGCAGTCCATTCTGTGTAAACACAGCCTACATTATTATGTAGTGACCACCACCAGTGCCTTGTTGACCACTTGGGTCCATGGCTTCGTGGGGTCTGCGCCAGACGTGAACTCTACCATCAGCTCATCTGACCAGGACTCATCTGACCTGGCCAAGATTTTCCATTCGTCTAGGGTCCAACCGATATGGTCACAAGACCAGGGCAGGCGCTGCAAGCGACATCGTGTTGTTAGCAAAGGGACTCGCGTCAGTTCTCTGGTGCCACAGCCCATCAGCGCCAGATGTCGTCGCACAGTTCTAACGGATACTTTCGTCCCACGTCCCACATTGATTTCTGCTGTTATTTCACGCAGTTTTGCTAGTCTGTTAGCACTGGCAAGTCTACATGAGTAACGTAGAAGTAAATATCCTCGGAGTAGTGAAGCAACTCAAATCACTTCTGGTCCAGACTGTATACCAATTAGGTTCCTTTCGGAGTATGTTGATGCATTAGCTCCATACTTAACAATCATATACAACCGTTCGCTCGAAGAAAGATCCATACCCAAAGACTGGAAAGTTGCACAGGTCGCACCAATATTCAAGAAAGTTAGTAGGAGTAATCCACAAAATTACAGGCCCATATCGTTAACGTCGATATGCAGCAGGATTTTAGAACATATATTGTGTTCGAACATTATGAATTACCTCGAAGGAAACGGTCTATTGACACACAGTCAACATGGGTTTAGAAAACATCGTTCCTGTGAAACACAACTAGCTCTTTATTGACATGAAGTGCTGAGTGCTATTGGCAAGGGACTTCAGATCGATTCCGTATTCCTGGATTTCTGGAAAGCTTTAGACATCGAGTAAAACAGAAATGATTTCTGGCGTTACCCAAGGTAGTCTTATAGGCCCTTTGCTGTTCCTTATCTATATAAACGATTTGGGAGCCAATCACAGCCGTCTTAGGTTGTTTGGAGATGACGCTGTCGTTTATCGACTAATAAACGATTTGGGAGCCAATCACAGCCGTCTTAGGTTGTTTGGAGATGACGCTGTCGTTTATCGACTAATAAAGTCATCATAAGATCAAAACAAACTGAAAAACGATTTAGAAAAGATATCTGAATGGTGCGAAATGTGGCAGTTGACCCTAAATAAGGGAAAATGTGAAGTCATCCATATGAGCGCTAAAAGGAATTCGTTAAACTTCGGTTACACGATAAATCAGTCTAATCTAAAAGCCGTGAATTCAACTAAATACCTAGGTTTTACAATTATGAACAACTTAAATTGGAAAGAACACATAGAAAATATTGTAGGGAAGGGTAACCAAAGGCTGCGTTTTATTGGCAGGACACTTAGAAAATGGAAGAGATCTACAATCTGACTGCACACACTACGCTTGTCCGTCCTCTTTTAGAATACTGCTGCGCGGTGTGGGATCCTTAGCAGGTGGGAATCACGGAGTACATCGAAAAAGTCCAAAGAAATGCAGAAAATTTTGTATTACCGCGAAATATGGGAGAGAGTGTCACAGAAATGATGCAGGATTTCGCTGGAAATCATTAAAAGAAAGGCGTTTTTCGTTGCGACGGAATCTTCTCACGAAATTCCAATCACGAACTTTCTCCTCCAAATGCGAAAATATTTTGTTGACACCGACCTTCATAGGGCGGAACGATCACCACGACAATATAAGGGAAATCAGAGATCGTATGAAAAGATATAGGTGTTCATTCTTCCCTCGCGTTATACGAGATTGGAATAATAGAGAATTGTAAAGGTGGTTCGATGAACCCTCTGCCAGGCACTTAAATGTGATTTGCATAGTATCCATGTAGATGTAGATGTAGATACGCAGACGTCGGTGCTCTCGGTCGTTTAATGAAGGCGCTCGGCTACTGCGTTGTCCATGATGAGATGTAATGCCTAAAATTTGGTATTCCCGGTACAGGCTGGACTTTGCGATCTCAGAATACTCAATTCCCTAACGATTTCCGAAATGGAAGTCTCGTGCATCTAGCTCCAACTATCATAACGCTTTCAATGTCTGTTAATCACCGGCGTGCGGCCATAATCACATGGGACGCCTTTTATATGAATCAACTGAGTACAGATTACAGCTCCGCCAATGCACCGCCCTTTTATACCATGTGTACGCCACACTACCGCCATCTGTAAATGTGCATAACGCTACCCCTCACTTGTGTCACCTCAGTACACATGTAGATTTAAATGTCGGCTGGTAAAACGAGCAGCCTGGAGCACATGGGAGGGATGCCACGGAACTGTTGTAGCCAACTGGGATGGGCTGATAACCACTGCTGAGCCGCTACCGCGACACAGGGGGCCGCAATCGATGGGGACTGGCTTGGCAGAGTGCGGGATGAGGGTCGCGGATTATTGCGGAGGGCTTTTTTTCCCCCCAGGCAGTGCGGATAGGGGCGGCGCGGGAGAGGATCAGGGGGTCAGTGTGCGAGGCGGGCTCTGGGTCAGTGGGGCGTGGCCGCCGTGTGGGGAGCGTGTGGACCACTGGGCGCGGCCCGGCCGCCAGCCAGCCGGGGCCAAGTCCCTGTGCTGCGCCAGCTCCACTGCAGGCAGAGAGCGCGCTGACACAGTGCGCCGCACACTATGCTGTATAAATGCAGGTTGTGCAAAAGAGACTTATAAAACCCAAAAACATGCACTTATGATAATGGATCGGGTTGCGAAAGAAGAATCGCAAACTAACTGCTGTGAACCGTGATTTATTTTCAAAGAATATTCTTAAGAATTTATTTTATTTACCAGCGATTCATCAAGAACGTTAACACATTTAATCACACTATCTAACCATGGAAGTAGTTGCCAGGGAGTAACTAATGAAATCATAACCAAATCCTTTTTAACAGATGGGAATTTTATTCACTTTAATAGTGCCTAAATGCACTTCTAAAAAGAAACAGATTTAAAATTATAATCAGAAAGCACCCTCTAAATATCAAAGTTACAATTTATTCAGAGGCAGAAAGAAACAAGTCTTGACTGTATGAGCTTTCAGGCAGAGAACCTAGCCGCTCCCTTTTGACACGGCCATAGTTACGACCGCTCACAACAGCCTCTGAAAGACTACACTGGTGCAAATCTGCAACACACCAGATAACTTTAAACTAAGAATTTTAACAATTTACACAAGCGCCCAAACTATGCGCTCCCCCGTAGGAGGAATGGAAATGGTACAAAACACTAACAATTAAAATATTAACCTTGCCACCGAAGGTGCAACTTGATTTTAACTTCTAAGAAAAGTCTTACAGTGAAAGGGTGACAACTTTATATACTAAAATGATCATTTAAATAAAACCCCATTAAATGCAATCTTATATAAAATTCTACTAGGTTGCCCAAACAATAGTTAAGGTGCTCTACAGTACACAGATACCACCTCCCAAGATCATAGGCAATAATATCAAAGTTTCCAAAGATCAAAACATATTTCAGGTATTAGGCCGCTACACTCTAAGCAATAAATTCGTTAACACACCAAATCCGACAAACATGACTGAGGCAGCTACTAACATACGGTAGAATGATAGGGAGATTACCGAACAACCCGAAACGCAGGTTCCTCTAACCTACTCCACAAGAGAAAAACGGACCACCCAATTTATAAACAACCACCTTCCCGCGGGTGGACAAACGGAGAAGAATGGTGGGGGCGAACTCAAAGCAAAACTGCTGGTGACCTCACCAAGAAAACAAGTAGCATTTAACAAGAGAAATTAAACAACATATCACCAATCACTTAACTTCAAATAAACTGCGATTTCTCGAGAAGACCTGCCGTATCACCCCCAAATCGCTCTCCCGAACCGTCCGCTGCCAGCCGCTTCAACGGACGCAGGAAGGCGCGCCGATCTCCCGTCTCACGGCGTCGCAGCTAGCAGCTCTCGACCGCTAAGTCACTAAACCTCGCTATACGCCGAGGCCCACTGGACTCACGTGGCGACCTCAAATGCGCCGACGCTCAAGGCGGACAAGCCATCTTGTGTCTCAGTGCGCGACCGACCAACCGATAGATCCAACCGCCAATGATCATTGCCTGAGCAGACTCTAGCAGACTGGCGGCCTAACGCGCAGACACAGATGCAGGATCTAAGCCCCGACCGGGCGACCACTTACTGAGTGCTCTTACTGGCGTAGTGGAAAGACTCTCATTTTGTCGGCTTTAAGAGTTGATCCGAAAGACAGACATACTAGCGCTCCGAACGACAGACAGACACTAATTGCCTAACAAATGCGGACGAGAGACAGATTAGCAAGCTGGGGACGAGAGACTGGCTCAGATTGACCGACTGGCGAGCTCATAGTGCCTCTTAAATGCACGTGAACAGGCAACCTTTCCCACCAGAGGGAGACACCAAAGCTGCGACTGCCACAGCGGTGTCACCGCCAGAAACGGACGGCGACTGCTTCACACTACGCTCTGGGCGCGCTCTTCAAAACATCAATTTTTACTATGGCTCATGCTGTATATAATGTAAATCTATGGCTCTTCTAGGCCAGATAAGATTACTGTGTGTCCAGGAGCAAAATAAAAATTCAGCTTTGTTCGTTACGAAGATGAGAACAGCAGCGCGTCTCCTTTAAACAACGGCCTATATTGCACAAGGTGGCAGCCAGTCAAATTAAAAAAAATTTCCAAGCCCGCAATCACATCTTTACAAGTTTTCTTCCAGAGCTACTTCGGCTGTGCCTACGTCACACAAGTTGCCTTCCTTTCAGAACCGAGGCAGTTCTGTCCAGCTAAAGCTGCTGACAAGAGACGCCTTGAGCCCTCTGCTGAAACTGCTAGCGAATTCACGCCATCGGTTTTCGCGAGTCTGGGCCTCGAGCAGAACAGACTTCTTTCATGGGAGGCAGAGCCTCTGTCTCTGCGCTCCATGACCGGCCACCGAAATCAATTAATATGAACCTCCTCCTCTTCCGTTGCCCATTTTAATTAGTTGTTCGACCTCCTAGACTAGCCTAAACCTTGTAACTTCCTGCCCAGGTATACCGTACACTGAAATATATTCTCTTTATTTTACCTAATTTCCTATTCTGTCATTTAACTGCAGCCCAGGACGCTGATCTCTCAACCTTCTGGACAATGTCGTCGTAAGCCGCATGTACGAGGGTGAGTCAAATGAAAACCTTAAATATTTTTTAAAATATTATTTATTGTGCAGAAGTGGTACAAAGCTGTATCGCTTTTCAACATAATCTCCCCCACGCTCAATGCAAGTCCTCCAGCGCTTACAAAGTGCATAAATTCCTTTAAAAAACGATTCTTTTGGTAGTATGCGCAACCACTCATGCACCAGGTGGCGTAGCTCTTCATCAGAACATACCTTCTTTCCTCCCATTCCGTCTTTGAGTGGTCCAAACATATGGAAATCACTTGGGGCAAGATCGGGTGAGTATTGTGGATAAGGAAGACACTCAAAATGCAGGTCTGTGATTGTTGCAACTGTTGTACGGGCAGTGTGGGGCCTTGCATTGTCATGTTGCAAAAGGACACCTGCTGACAGCAATCCACGTCGCTTTGATTTTATTCCAGGCCGCAGATGGTTTTTTAGGACATCTGTGTATGATGCACTGGTAACAGTCGTCCCTCTAGGCATGTAATGCTCCAAAATGACGCCTTTTTCTTCCCAAAAGAGAGTCAGCACAACCTTCCCTGCTGATGGTTCTGTTCGAAACTTGCTCGCTCTCTTCGTTTCTGGTTGGTGGAAGTGAACCCAGGTTTCGTCCCCAGTAACGATTCTTGCAAGGAAGCCATCACCTTCTCGTTCAAAGCGCTGAAGATGTTCTTCACAAGCATCAACACGTCGTTCTCTCATTTCAGGAGTCAGCTGCCGTGGCACCCATCTTGCAGACACTTTGTGAAGCTGGAGCACATCATGCACAATGTGGTGTGCTGACCCATGACTAATCTGTAAACATGCTGCAATGTCATTCAGTGTCACTCGGCGGTTTTCCTTCGCTATGGCTTCAACTGCTGGAATGTTCTGTGGAGTCACAACTCGTTGTGCCTGACCTGGACGAGGAGCACCTTCCACTGAAGTCACACCATTTGCGAACTTCCTACTCCATTCGTAGACTTGCTGTTGTGACGAACATGCATCACCGTACTGAACCTTCATTCGTCGATGAATTTCAATAAGTTTCACACCTTCACTACACAAAAGCCGAATAACAGAACGCTGTTCTCCACTAGTGCAAGTCGCAAGTGGGGCGGCCATCTTTATACTGATACTGCGACGGTATGTATGCATCTGAACTATGCAGCCACCTACAGGCCATTCTGCACGCTGTTTGTAGCACGCTTACCAACTTACAGGATAACGGCGCAAAATTTCGATTTGTTATTACAAATTTAAGGTTTTCATTCGACCCACCCTCGTAATAATCTGTTTCTCTCCCCCCCCCCCCCCCCCTGGCCATGTACAATATCTTTTTTTGTTGTTTTTCACTTTCTCTTCACCTGTTCGAAAACGTATCAGAGTGCACCATTGACGTAAACATGACGTGATTGGAAACGTAACCCAAAACTGACTTGTACAGACACAAGTCTGCGGTTTTTAGAATCGAAAGAAACGGAAGGGAAGCACTGAGACAGAGTTTTAGTCTAAACTCGAAGTTATTCAGTTTGTACACTGAGCAACCAGTAAAGGAAACTAAAGATAAATCTGAAGTATTTTTTGGCGTACCCCAAGGTAGTGTTATAGGCCCTTTCCTCATCCCTATCTTTATAAACGATTTGGGTGACAAACGGAGCAGTCGTCTTAGGTTGTTTGAAGCTGACGCTGTCGTTTATTGCCTAATAAAGTCATCAGAAAATCAAAACCAATTTGCTAAACGATTTAGAAAAGATATCTGAATGGTGTTAAAATTCGCAGTTCACCCTAAATAACGGGAAGTGTGAGGTCATCCACATGAGTGCTAAAAGGAATTCGTTAAACTACGTTACACGATAAATCGATCTAATCTAAAGGCCGTAAATTCTACTAAATATCTACAAATTACAATTATAAACAACTTAAATTGGAAGGAGCACATAAAAAATGTTGTGGGGAAGGCTGACCAAAAACTGTGTTTTATTGGCAGGACACTTAGAAAATTTAACAAATCTACTAAGCAGACTGCCTACATTACGCTTGTCCGTCCATTTTTAGAATACTGCTGAGCGGTGTGGGATCGTTACCAGACAGGATTGACGGAGTACTTCGAAAGAGTTCAAAGAAGGACAGCATGTTTTTTATCAACGCGAAATAGCGCACAGAGTGTCACTGAAATGATACAGGATTTGGGCTGGACTTCATTAAAACTAAGGCGTTTTTCGTTGCGACGGAATATTCTCACGAAATTCCTATCACCAACTTTCTCCTGCGAATGCGAAAATATTTTGTTGACACAGACCTACTGTTATATCCTAACCAGTAATGCCACCCGAGCCCGCTGCCAAAACGTTGGCAGCATCAAAGTCCGGACGCCGTCCGCATAAGCAGCGCCAGCGAGACAGGAAATCGCCGCAAGTATGCGCGCGCCACCGCTGGCTTCTGGTTTCTTAAGCGCTGGAGTCGCGAGCGCTAGGACAGTTCTGGATTCGCCGCTCAGTTGTATACTCGCCACCGAATTGTGTACTTGCTAGTCAGTTGTGTGTTCATCGCAGCAGAGTTGTTGTTTGTCGTCAGCCGACGCTGACCTAGCCGCTCCGACTCGAACTAGACAGATTTCTGTAGACACGGAGTTCACTACTGTGTTTCTGTATCTTCGTTAATAAAGATAAGTACCGACTTTTATTTAATCAGAGTGTTTGGGTTTTCATCTTTCTGTTCCCTGTTCCAGCGGACCGGTCGGCCCGCTATTAAAAGTGTGGCGGTGACTTCGTAAGCCGTTTCTACAGCGAATTGTTTGTCCCTACGAACGCCGCCACAAAACCTACATAGGGAGAAACGATCACCATGATAAAATAAGGAAAATAAGAGCTCTTACGGAAAGATATAGGTGTTCATTCTTTCCGCGTGCTATACGAGACTGGAATAATAGATAATTGTGAAGGTGGTTCGATGAACCCTCTGCCAGGCACTTAAATGTGATTTGCAGCGTATTCAAGCAGATATAGCTGTAGACGTAGGTGTAGAAAATGCAATATTGGTTCACCCCAAAGTAACAAATGATCTGATCTGCAAAGTGCTCAACAATGACACACAGTATAACATATATTAACATATATGTGTGTATGTACACATTGTAGAGATAAAATAGTATTGCTTCTCTCTGCAAGTCACTTTACGACAGGAAACCAAAATAGAGTGGCAATAGGTGAAGTCATTCACCAGAATGGTCCCATGATTCCCTACAACAACATACTAAAGAAGAACAGTGTCACTGACTCCTACATATACTGCAGAACTCCACTTGTCGACACTCAGATCAACAACTACCAATTCCTGCAGGTACCGTACACAAAAAAGCACACATCACTTTTGACGTTCTCTGTATCGCAGAGTTCTTCACCATCCCTCCTCTTTGTCTGTGAGCAGCCGTCTTCTCCTGGACACTGGAAGAAAGCTGCCGTCAGCCACACCAGTTTGACGATGTCCACGTTACAGCTGGCCACGTCCCTCTCTGACTGCCGCAGTCCACTGTGCCGCTTTGCGTACAGCTCTCGACATAGCGGCACTCCTCTTCCCCAGTGTGTGTTTTCCTCTGTTGCCGCCAATGAACTGCCGACCACTCTGCCTCGCCTCGGACAGCGATCCTGGACAACTCGTTGGCCATCCACGACGATGACAAGGCAAGCTCGTATGCGGCCGCTACCAGTCTGTACTCCCATCTCCTCTGAGATAGTAGATCCTGGCAATCTCTGCGATTCCTAATACCCTCATCCAATGGATGGCCTCCGGCAGCGTACCACAGAGTTGTCAGCCGCTTCCACAGTGCGGCCCCGGCGCTGCCATGCGGTTGACTAACCCGACCCTTCTCCGTGCTTCCTACAGTCAAATACTTCGTCGCGCCGCCCCAGTATGACTTGGTGTGGCGGTGTCTCTGCCGTCTTACCACCATACACGTTCTTTGAGAAAGAAGAACTCCTGACTGGTGCAGGCTGGGCCGGCAGGACGCAAAATGTGCCGCGAAATTCGAGAGTCTTGGTGCAAACACTCTCCCCCACCCCCCTCCCCAACCCTTATCGCCGCAAGAGGGAGTGGCAACCACTGGACAGGCACTATTAATGAAATAAACGTTACAAACACGACAAGATTTTAAATAGTGCCTTCCATCGAGACACCAGATACAACGAAGGTACTCAGTACAGGTACCTAAAGTAGGACACTATCACTGGAACTTCCTTGTGGCCATCTATGGCAGCGATCGGACAAACACTTCACGCCACGCCCACAAAGAGAGGCAAACAACCTACCTAAGTCGTGAGACAGAATCACTCTGCCACACAATGGCACAAGGAAGCTCGCAACTGTTATGTTCCCAACAAAAGAGTTTTCATTAAAATGCTCCTGGCATGTGGGAATACATTTGCAATATTTCCACATCATTCAGTTCGAACACATGTTTTTGTACATTCAAGGCTACCACGTAATGCAGACACTTTATTCTTTCCGTTATTGAATCTATGGAGAACTCACTGTTACTCATCATACCTATTAATTAGTGTGGCAATCCAGTAAACTGCTTATCCCACCTTTTGTTTTCGAACTCTGGGGCCTTTAGCTCTCACCCTGATTAATATCGTCCTTGTGTATTATATGCAGATTCGTTCTACTGTCTTGTTAAGACGACGCTGACAATGCATCACTTACAATACCTATCAGTGCTGTCCTACCTTGCATTTCATCAAAGACCCCCTTGACTGCAACCCCTTAAGTTACAAATATTAAATTAGTTACCCTATTTACTTAATGTGTAGCCTTAGCCTGAAACCTATGTATGTGAAGAGGGCGCTTTGTTCTCGAAAAATTTCAGCACAAAGTCTACCTTAGCCAGAGACAACTGAATACTATTTATTTATTTATTTATTTTTGCTCACATACAGCTGCTCCGCAAATATCACTAATAACATCTCCTCCATCATTTAGCGTAGTGAATGAGTTAACTGGGTCACAGTATTTGCAGGGGCCCAGCATCGAATGGCGCCCTCGTCGACCATTTCATCTTCAGAGAACGACGAAGCAATTTGTAAGTCCTCTGACAGGAATACCTGAAACATGACAAAGGAGCGCAAGGCACAGTTTCCGGGAAATACTATACTAATGGTACCGTGGGAATGATGACGATACAACACTCTGCTACCAATATTGTTTCAATGGAAGAAATGCACAAAGTGTGAAGAGAGCTTTCAATATCCAGAAAAGGTCCTTACGAATAATAACCAACAATAGAAGTCTAGGTTACTGAAAATACATGTTCAAAACACTGAGGGCCATAACTTCACCATGTGAATACATTTACCAATCACAAATAAAAAATAACGTTGATGGTTACAGTACAAACAGTCCTGTGCCTTTTTTTCAGGTTTGTTTCCATCAGGAACTTCGTGCTCCACGATTGTATTAATGAGAACGACGATAGGAGGAAGGGCAGTATCGGCCGTAAATTTTTAATCTTCGATTTCAGCTACTGCGTTGCTGTCTTCAGTGCATTCTATCCAAGTTATAATAACTTATCGTAAATATATCAGCACATGGTACCATTTGAAAATACTGATAACAAACATCAGTTAAAACGATACACGATCACAAAATGTGCTAACTTGGGCATATTACCTTTAACGGAAACAACTGATGTTTGCTACGTGAAACGATCATCTTCAAACGTGCACAAACATGTAGAAAATGTGACTAATAGTCTTAAGTAACGTGATATCACACCATGAAGTGACGATGACATCAATTTTCTATTCCATAATGAAGTAGAATAGAGAAGGAGAAGCTACTAAGGTTAAAAATTAATGAAAAAGCTTTATTGATTACTAAGGAGGGAAATTTCAGTATTATTTTTATGTGTATTTTGTGAGTGACCTGGAGATAATAATAATGATGTTCAACACTATTTTATAGGAGTATTTTCTCATATTTTTACGAGTCGATACATAATGGTGTTCGCATGTAACAAATTATCACTGAGCTGGCGTTTTTCTCTAAAAGCAAGTGGTTTTGTGATACGAGCCTGTCTTCTTACACAGAGTGATACGCCTGCAACGGGAAGCTGCCAGGGAATGTAACAGCCAAGAACGGTCTTTTCAGACCTTCCCACAGAGATATGGTTGATTTAGTCATAAAAGGTAGTGCTATTGAGGTTGGTCACCCACTTTTCTCGGCGTCAGAGGTTAAACGGGAGCCGAGAAGGAGCAGTCATTCGTTGTCTACAGTTAAAGAGAATAAACGGTGTCACGTTAGTATAATCCGTCATACGGCCACATGGACCTTCAATTTAAGTTCCATGTCTGTAGAAGTTTAACCACATGGCCGAGACTCAAAAAAAGGGAGGCGACATGTTTGCAGCAAGCAGTAATTGTAATCATATTATTGCTCGCTGCTATCGATAACTCGTTTGGCTAATATAGTGATGTTAGCTCAATAGAACGATAGTTACTGACACATACAGTCCTTCATGCCGCCGTTCAGCAACGCAAAATGTTCTGCTGTCATTGTAACTTTACTTGGCGATATCTCTCTCACTTCCCTCGTTATTTTAGTGTGTTACTATATTTCTTTTGACTTGTGTTTTACAAGTAACCCAGCAATGAATCTGAATTTAGTGTATCATCATGGTCAACAACCTAAACAGTTTTTGCTATCTTTTCTAGTACGATTTCGTTTGTGAAACAGTGAACTTTATTGGTATGTAACTGATTACTGCCTTATATCCATTTGTTTGATTCGAGTACAGCTCTTATCTGAGTAGTGTTATAAAGTGTCTATTTGCCCTTACTTTATAACTACCTGTTAACTGTGATTAGTTATGCCTGCTAGAAGGAAATCAAAGATGATGCCTAGGTTACAGTGAATACAGAAAAGCTAATATAAAGCAGCGTATCAGCTGTGCAGGACCGTACTGTACAGGGCAGGGAATACTGTAGTTTAACACTACAGCTGAACCGCTTTTTTGTTTTCTTTTTCCAGAAAGTACAAGATCAAGAGAAAAGGACAATCTTCGGTGGGGCACTATCCTGCTAACACAGGCTTCGCTGATTGGCCTTTGCATGGTAGTGTTATGCATTGCATTACCCGCGCTAATTGAGCCTGTCAGTGATTTATCACGGTTTCTTATCCCCTCTCTATTTATTTTGCGTGTGTACTATTGCCTTGTTGCCTAATACATCACATATTTTTATATGCTGTTAGTTACCTATCTTTACGGTCTACCTAGCTTGATTATGATTTATTGTCCTTTTAATTGAAGTACTGTAAGCGCTCGGTATATGGAGTCCCGATTTGCCGTATCTTCGTTAATAACGACGTCGACGTCAGTTGCCTCCTTCTCGCACACCACTGGTGCCTGCGCCTCTCTGCGCGTCTACAGCCCCAACGTGGTCCTCCTCTGATTCCTTGCTGGCATATATACCACACGGCTACTCGATGGCGGTCAGTATGAGCACAGTGTTTTGTTTCAGACCCTTTTCCTTCGTCATAGCCTACTGGACGTTACACTTTCAGGTCTTTTTATTCATTAGCACTCCGTCATCAGGCCACAAGGTGACCATCGGGACCATCAGACCGCCGTGTCATCCTCAACTGAGGATGTGCATAGGAGGGGCGTGTGGTCAGCACACTGCTCTCCCGGTCGTTACTACGGTTGCCTTTGACCGGAGACGCTACTATTCGGTCGAGTAGCTCCTCAATTGGCATCACGAGGCTGAGTCCACCCCGAAAAAGGCAACAGCGCATGGTGGCCCGGATGGTCACCCATCCAAATGCCGGCCAAGCCCGACAGCGCTTAACTTCGGTGATCTGACGGGAACCGGTGTAGCCACTGCGGCCAGGTCGTTGCACTTTTAGCCATTAAGTCTTCTCCTTTTTTCTATAGTCCCGCACAAGACACAGTGATTTGGTGGCTTTGCACTGACTGGCCCGACCGTTTGTTATGTTGTTATGTATAGCCAAGTATAACAAAAGAGTCACTTTGTTTTCTTAGTATTTTGGTGTTCACAGGTTCGTTACATCCCCTCCCCCCTCCACTCCCACTCTCTTTCGGTATGTTACAGTTTTCCATACACCTGAAAGTGGGATTTTAATATCCCGAAGATGATCGTGGATTGAATATATCATTATTATAAATAAAGTGTATGTCATTATGTTAATTGTACACGAAACGGAAAGAGAGACAACGAATACGAGTACACCAAAATTCTAAATAATTTCCCGAAATTTTGGCTTAAGTATTCCACCCACTGGATCTCTTATTTCACGTCATCTTATTTTGTTCCTTCAAAAATCAAAGAAAAGAATAAAACTAAAAACACTGTTACTTTTTTCATAATACTTTACACACCCCGTGAGTCCAATGAGTTTCCAGAGTGGATTATTAAGAAACTGAGAAAGTTGAAGATGGTGGTTTCAGTGTTTCAGCTGTTCTACGTGCATTCCCCCTACTTGAGTACAATGCACAGAGTGTTCATGCAGCCATGTGAAAGTGTCAGAACACTCTTTCTTTGGGATGTTTTAGCTCGCGCGTGACATTGAACTCAATGTCTGTTGTGCTGTCAAAACATTCACACATCAAGTGAATTCCTTTACTTTGCTTTTTTGTGGTAGCTTGGTCACGTAACCTGTAAGGATTTTTTTCAGAAAATAATTATTCACGTTTATCACTTCAATCAAGTTGTGGCTGGTGTCCACGTGTCACAGTTTTCGTTCGGGAGACAAGGTGTGCGGGACAAATTTTGCATAAATTTTACACGTCACCAGCACTTGATTCAGAGCTGTTGCTCCATTGCGATTTGTGATACGAAAACGCTGTCGAAAAACGGCCGCACGTTCACTACTTAACACAGCCTGCTCACAAATGACTAGTCCAAGGCCTATTAATTACAGCTGTTACTTCAAGCTGCTGCCAAAGTTTTAGCCTATGACGCCATGTTTAGGAACTTTTTGGACGGACGGTGTAATTTCTAGTAGTAATAAGCAATTTTTGTCTCTCCAGCGTCTATAGCTTCTATAGATGAATATCTTTGGTGGCGTAACCTCTTGATTTTCAATACTTCCTTATTATGTTTGATACGATATATCTACAATAAAAATGAATGCTGTAGAGTGATTTCGCCGCTGACCACCCGTGAAACAGTTCCTCACCAAGTACAGGTATTTTGTAGCGCTGTCGTTTGCTTCTGTGAGCTCGCAAGTGTTTTTCATGTTTGTATAAAACCGTAACGTCTCACTGATGCGACTAATTCACCATTCCCAGACGGAAAGCCTAATGAGAATGTTGAAAATGTGATGAAGTTATCACCCGAAATATGTGTCGGAAATAAAAGTCCAAATCTGAAAATAGAGGCAGAATACGGACTAAATATTCATGAATATATGAGGTAAAAATGATTTTCCGTTCCTCATCTCACTACACTGTTCTAGGCTCTTGGCTGCTATAAGTGTGTGTGTGTGTGTGTGTGTGTGTGTCTGTGTGTGTGTGTGTGTGTGTGTGTATGTATGTGTTTGTGGATGTGTGTGGATGGGTGTCTTTGTGGGTATTGTATTGTAATGTGTGTTAACCGGGGACCTAGAAACGACGGAGAATCTCCGTCCCCACCGCAGATCTTTGTGGGTACATGTTTGCGTCTGCGCACGAGGCTGTTTGATGCTATGGCGGTAGGAGAGGAGTGCGTTGCGTGGATGACACAGACAGAAGCGAACGTGCTGGCTGCAGGTAAGTTCTGTGCTTCATCTACTTGAATTATTATTGTTTGCTCTCTTCCAGAGCTTGTAACATCAACGAACGGCTGCCTGCGTAGCTTAGCCACCACATAAGTCTTGCGGTGTAGTTATGGCACATGCGACTGCGTAGACGTCGCGGCGTTACAAGGAAAACACTTCTGCGTTCCTTCACTTGTGCTTGAGGAAACTTGGACCTTAGAATCTTAGTTCCGCTCCTGGAACGTACTTTCCTTTAAGCGTTATCCATCTGAAACATAATGTCGACAGGAATCAAAACATAACCATTATATGTCTATGGAATGTACATATGCATAGCGATCATTGCAAATATGGAAATTTATTAATATTCATTTCACGTTTAAACTGTAGACCTTAAGAGCTCATTGGATGACATCTAGCTAGCATGGAAACTAGAAGCATTTAGCACCGGTATTTGCTTGCTGACACAGTTCATTAGGAAAGAAACGTTTGTTAAGCTGCGCCATTGGAAGGATGATCATAAGAGTTTGATGCCGAAGCTGCGATCGAACATGTGACCTAGAACCTTGGCCTTGTTCGTCAAAGATGCTACTCCCAGACTCAAACTACTCGATTTGACCCGCGAGACATGAATAATTAGTCGGGACAGTAACTCATACTCTACTAACATGATAACCGTACTTCTCCAATTGGTGCTCAGTAACCCTCTAACGGAAGATGAAACTGGTATTCCAATAAACGACCTTCAGAGTTTGTGGAGTAAAGTCTCCGATAAATCTCTGGATTCAGTTACATTCAAATAAGAATTAAAAGCGGTGCAATGGCTGGGAAGTTGCCTTAAGATTTCAGAAACGTAAAACTATGCACTTGATAAAACGAATAAATGTAGTATCTTATGACTACAGAATTAGGATTTGTCAAATCATACAAATATCTGGATATATCTACTCGCAGAAATTTGAGATGGAGCAACCACATAGGTTCACAGGCAAAGCTGCTGGTATACTCCTGTTCAGTAATTCGATACTAAAAAAATACCATCAGAAGATTGCTTACAAAGCATTCCTGCGATGCACCCTAGACTATTGCTCAATTTTGTGGGCTCCTAGCAAATAGAGCTAACGATAGAACTAACAGGGATAGGTAGCGTGTACAAAGGACAGAACAAATAGGTACAGACATTTTTGGCAGGTGGAAAGCGTCACGGAAATGCTGAAAAAACTGAATTTTCAGACAGTTGAAGACAGACGCATACTATCCGCTGGAAGCTTACTTTCAAAGTTCAAGAACAAGCCTTAAATCAGGAACCTAGCGCTATACTACAAACCCATAAGTATCGCTCCCGCAGAGATCACGAATATGGAATTACTTTAACCGTAGAGCGCACGCCCAAGTTTAAGCAGGAAGTCCGAATAACTGGCACAGTGGGGAGTAACCTATGCCATGCACTTCAGAGTGGTTTGTTTTGTATATATGTAAACGTAGATGTAAATAGTAATTCAAATGCGATGTAAGGAAACAATCATTTCCACTGAGGCGATTTTATTTCTGTGCTGGCGTACGCTGGCGCTAGAACATCATGCGGCATAGAGGTTACGAGTATCGATAGAGGCCAACGACAAGACTCTGCAAACGCTCCGCAAACGCCCTCTCAGCCTCTAGTATTTAGGATCACCACCGAGCACCGGAGGGCCACTTAGTTCGTCAGTTAGTTCGTTAGAGTTTAGTCAGTTAGTTCGTTCTAGATTAGCAAGTTAGTTAGCCAGTTAGTTCGAGTCTAAGCACACAGCAACCTTGTAGTGAACGGAGCGGACTTCTACTTCAACAGCATTGAGGCTGCGTGGACAATACAGAAGAGAGCTTGTACCTCAGCATATGAACTTTTACGTTAAGTAGCTCTATGTTTATGGATAAAGAACCGAGTTTTAATTGCGGTAGTTTGCGTTACAGAACGAGCATACCGGCCACCTACCAACATCCTCTCCTTGCTTCTCATGATACAGCTCTACAGAGACAACGAGACGACATAAGAGCGGCTAAAGACAATACAACAATTTCCACTGAAACAACACAATTTAATTTACACCAATCTACGATAGGCATTCTTTTCGATCATAACTTTCTTCAACTAGGACTATGATTCCTTCTACCATTTAGAAATCTTGTGTCCTTGTTATAAACACAATGAAATTTCTCTAAACACCCCTACTCTATTAGCTGTCTACGACAAACCCATAAGCGCAAGTTCACACCAAGGGAGGTGGCGACTGGACTCGCATTGGGGAGATCGACGGTTCAAACCCTCGCTCGACCATCCAGATTTAGGTTCTCTGTGATTTCCCTAAATCGCTCCTGGGAAATGCCGTTCATGGTTCCTTTGAAAGGGCACAGCCGACTTCCTTCCCCATCCTTGACCCAATCGAAGCCTGTGCTCCGTCTCTAATGACCTCGATATCGACGGGACGTTAAACTCAATATCCCTTCCAGCTTCGCTCGCTTGAAGTTCTACAGCGCCTCTGGACAAAAACTATTCTTTCCTCGCGTATGGAAAGTAGAGTGGCTGGAAGTGACAGACGGTAGACTGCGCCTAGTTAAGTCAACAAAGTAGCTACGGCACACCTCCTCCCTACCACACGGAAGGTATGAGGTCCTGCTCACACGTCTTCGCATAGGACACAGCCCTATGTTGCACGGCTTCACGTTCCGCTGGGAAACCCTTGAGTGTATGATTATTTTCAACACAAGAAGACAGCAGCGAATTTAATGACAGATTAGTCCTTTACTTTAGGTGATAACCAAACGAAAGTCATACCTATTTTAAGGTTTTGTGAAATGTCCGATTGGTTCCATAGAAAATCAGGGAGTGGTTCTGATTTTTCAACAGGTTGGCTTGGTCATTCACGTCTTTATGGGTGATCAGTCAGCCACATAGTCTTTTGTTTTTATTTTAGTTTTTCTCTTGTCTTACTAATGTTGTAATTGGCAGTTTTAGAATATCAAAACGCTTTAGCGTTATATTACAGGATGTGAAACAGTATGTTCATGCGGGTGATCATGGGTCAGCATGGGAGAGAGTGAGTGCAATATTTCATCTGACTGTTTCTCACATCTCGTATCACTTTTTCTAATCACATTGGTTTTTATTACTTTTGTGAGGGAGCTGATAACCTCGCCATAGAACGTCCCTCAATCACACACGCAGATACTCGCCTATTAGTCCAGTGAAACTGTCAGAAAAAAATCCTGTACCTTGCAAAAGGTGGGGTAGAAGATTTTATTTTTTTTAACTCGTTCATATTGTTGGAAAGGTTAGAAAAATAAGTTTTGCCAACAAAATTTCTCTTGGGAAAACTTTCTGCAGTCAAAAAACTTCGAAAATTTCGGCCTTTTTTCAGTTTTTCCAAAATATCTCAGTTTCATTTGCTCCTATCGCTTTAACGTCTATTTTCTTTTTTAAAGAGCACAAAATTCTCTACAACTTTGATTCTTACCATTTTTTTCTACTCCCAGTATCTAAGGCGCTACAGCGCGTCAAAAAATACCAATTTTTCAAATTTCGAGAAAAGTGGCAAATTACCTAATTTTTGAACACTGTTATTTCAGTTTCTATTTGTATAGTATAAACATATTACTCATCATGTTATTCATTGGCATTTACCGTCTCACTCTGCTGCAGAGCCATGACAAACAGCATCATATTCAGTAACTACGAACACATTCACGTCGGATTGCGTGAAGTTTATTTATGTCACAATATGTAATACGATTGCAGGCTGGTGCCGTACATTTTCTACAGTTGATTGACGTTAATGATCAGTTATAAGAAAAAGTATGTAGGAATTGTTCTTTAGCGGACAAAAGCGCATTTATTCTTAGGCGGGAGGAAGGCGATTATCTCTGGTGATTGTTCACAGCGCGCTGACAGCTATTAGCACACGACAATAAGGGTCCTACAGTTTGGAGTCGCTTCCATTCAGTATATGTTGTGGTGCTGAAAATGAGTATGTCTGACATGAATTTGTGTTTTATTTGCGAAAAAACTGTGGTGAGTGGTGGACGCAATGTGAAAAAGAAGTCGGCCGGTGTGGCCGTGCAGTTCTAGTCACTTCAGTCTGGAACCGCGTGACCACTACGGTCGCAGGTTCGAATCCTGCCTCGGGCATGGATGTGTGTGATGTCCTTAGGTTGGTTAGGTTTAAGTAGTTCTAAGTTCTAGGCGACTGATGACCTCAGATGTTAAGTCCCACAGTGCTTAGAGCACACTTATCGATTGTAGTGCTAAACGCAGGGAGTCTGCCCACACCCGTCTTTTGAAAACGCTCAGTGAAGTGATGTTGCATGAAGCATGCTGCAAGAAGTACATTAATGAGAGAATGATAGCAGCTAGCCTTCGACAGTCTCAGGAACCAACAGGCGTGCTACGTCGGTCGCAGGAAAAAGGTCAGTTCAATTTCAAAGAGAAATGCTTCTTATTTGCAAAAGGGAATTCTGATGACTTTTTAACCAAGCAATTAAGATTGCCATATGCCAAACGAAATTTTGTTTACAAAGTAATGAAACTGGAAGTGCAATCGACAGTATTAGAACAGGCTAAACGACGTGGTGATGGATTTGGTCAGCAAGTGATAGAGCGGATTCAAAATGTAAATGATTTGGTTGCTGCAGATGGGTGATACCACAGATTTTGCTACAGAAAGTTCTTTCACCGTGTTTCAGCTACTGGACAGAATCGAGGTTACCGACCTGCAACACAAGTAGATGAAGGCATGGAGGCTATATTTGCCTACCTAGAAACCAATACGGAAGAATGTCAGTTTTCTATGGACGATCTGTTAGAGCAAATACCCACATCACCTCGTCCTGATATTCGAACTGTCAAGACTCGCCTTTTCCAGAAATATGGTGACGATGTGGTGATAGCTGAAACAGCTTCAAAGCCAGGCACAAGAAGATGCTGACGTTATAATTGTAACATCTGCCATTTCAAGAACCAAAGATTTTGGAAGTGTTGTCATTGTAGGATAAGATGTTGATCTGCTTTTGCTCATTACCGGTTTGGGGCAAGGCATTGAAGACTTATTTTTCTTAAAGCCAGGAAGAGTAAAAGCAGAAGACAAGTGGTTTTCCACTGCATCTTACAAGTATGACAGTGAATACATTCTGTTCTCTCACGCCTTTAGCGGATGTGATGCAACATCCGCTTCTTTTGGTCAAGGAAAAATTAAGTGCTGCAATATTGTTGCGAAAAATGAACACCTAACCTCAGCACTTTGCACGTTCAATAAACCACATGTTACCCGTGAAGAAATAATAACAACAGGAGAACAGGTTACTATCGCATTGTATGGTGGAGGTGTCAGCAGTTCCCACACACTAGACCATTTGCGGTACCAGCTATTCGCCAAGTCTGCCACAAAAAGCGAACCGAATCTTGCACGGTTGCCACCTACACAAGATGCTGCACAACATCATTCGTTGCGGACTTACCAACAAGTCCAAAGTTGGATGGGAAACTGGAAATCTCCTGAGAAATGGGGCTGAAATCACAGTGGCCACGGTCCAATATTCGTTATAATGAGCCAACATCCAGCACCTGAAGCACTTCTTCACATTGTTCCATGCTCATGTAAGCTGAACTGTGGCGGAGCGTGCTCCTGCAGAAAAGCGGGTCGGAAACGTTCTTCAATTTGCAAGAAATGTATTGGGGTCAACTGTGAAAACGTGCCAAAATTTTTATATGAAGACAGTGAAGAAGATGTTATGGAGGATGTTGAGGAACCGCTGACGAAATCAACGAACTTGCTGAGGCTGACTCGTTGTTTAAAGAAAAGGTCAATCTGGGATCAACTATGTACAGATCCTGAATCCGTAACTCAAGGTATTTCTGGTGACACTGAGGAACCTTGCCCATCAAAACGTTGGAAGTGATGCTCATACCTGTCTCAAGTGCGCTAAAGTGCGATATTACAAGTATTGCACACCGAGAACTGTCAACATTTTTAGTAACTGACAATGCATTTTAATTGTAATAAAGCTACTTATTTTAATGTCAACTGTGCGGCCGTTATACACAAGAATAATTACCTACCTAATTAGGTTGCCTATTGCACTAATAATAGTTCAGTTTCCTGAGACAATTTGTTTTGTGTGTGTATGTCTCTTAATGATGTATTTTTATATTTATAGTTTTACAAATACCAAGGCTGAGGTGGCCCATAGTGAACTTCAGATAGTGATGTAAGAATCACAATAGTTGGGTGCCCAGCAAGCCTCATGTTGCATACAGAGAAACTGAATACCTGAAAATGAGGTGGTAAATTCCAACATATAGCATGATGTATAATGTATTTATACTACACAAACAGAAACTGAAAAAATAGTGTTCAAAAATAAGGTATCTTGCCACTATGCTCAAAATTTGAAAAATTGGTGTTTTTTGACGTGCTGCAACGCCTTAGATACTGGGAGTAGAAAAAAATGGTAAGAATCAAATTTGTTGAGAATTTTGTGCTCTTTAAAAAAGAAAATAGACGTTAAAGCGATAGGAGCAAATGAAACTGAGATATTTTGAAAAAACTGAAAAATGTCCGTAATTTTCGAAGTTTTCCCAAGAGAAATTTTGTTGACAAAACTTGGTTTTGTAACCTTTCCAACAATATGAACGAGTTAAAAAAATTAAATCTTCTACCCCACCTTTTGCAAGGTATATCTGCATTTTGACTGGACTGTATGTTCTTTCCAGAGTCCACAGAACAACGAAAACGTTCGTCTCAACCACGCACCACGTAGGACGCCTAGCAGCTGTCAGAATATTACAGCGGAAACTCGTGGCCGACTCTCCAAACTAGAGACGTGAACTACTAAAAACTAAAATATCTGCTCGTCTCAGTCAAGCAGCAGTATCAGCAACGATTTCTTGGCTTACGGAGTCTGGTAAGGAGATTCCATGTAACAAGAAATATTCATGGAAGGGAAATGAAGTTTTCAAGATCTTAAAAGGGGAAACTGAAAAGCATTGCGTAATTGTGTAGTTATCTCAACCACTTTATTGAAATCTTCACCTTTAACCCAGCTTGAATATTAAAAGTTTCGATGTCGTGTGCCCAAATGACCCTATCAACGTATCATGAAACTGCAGACACTCTAACAGTTAATGGAAGAACTTAATATATCAAGTTTGAAAGTAGGCGTAAATGTAAATCACAGTAAGACAAAAATAAATTATAACCAACATATTGAAAAGAAAATAGTACTAATCAGCAATGAAATCATGGAAACAAAGACTTGTTTTTGTGTTCAGAGCAGTCGAAGACAGAGACTAGATAAATAACAAAAGAAACAAACAAAATGTTCAAATGCATGTGAATTTCTAAGGGACCAAACTGCTTAGGTCATCGGTCCCTAGACTTACTCACTACTTAAACTAACTTACGCTAAGCACGCCACGCACACCCACGCCCGAGGGAGGACTCGAACCTCCGGCAGGAGGGCCGCGCAGTCAGTGACATGGTTCCTCTAACCGCGCGGCAGAAACAAACAAAAGAGCAAAAGTGACCTGGAGTTTTTTGGTACACTACAGAAACATTCAAAACCAAGCTTTCGATATGCCATAGAAGGATCGTTTACAAGTACTTTTATCACCTGTTCTGACTTACGACAGTGAGATGTGCGCAAATATAGATTTTATGTGTACGATAACAGTCATTAATAACTGAAATGACTGATACAGTCCATCACATCCACGCAAATAGTCACAATATAGAAAGAAAAGATACCACCAAGAAGTAATGCCCTGGGTACATGAATGCCATGTAAATACAGCTGTGCTTTTGATAACCTTGCTATTTTTCTTTTGATGGTACTTAATCCCTCTTTCAAATACGATAACCTATCCTTAAACTTTAAAGTTTCGGGATTTAATCTCCCTAAACAGATAGCAACCGTGCCGGCGTTTGTACGGTCCGTGTTAACGCATCATCAGCCAATTTTCGTGCAGGAAGGTACAGACGCAGAAGTAACTCACCGTTCCCCTTGGCGTAAAGACTTCTCCAGACATCCACCAATTCTCGAATCTCAAAATTGTTTCACCTTTGCCGGAACAGCGAAGGCCCAGGAAGGTGCGCTTTGAAATATGTCTCAGACAACCCTACGAACCGTATATTACCCTCCCATGACAGAGGAAGATTGGCGTGAAACATAAAGAGTGGTAAGCTTCACCAAAGCTATGGACATGAAACCACCCGTTCAGGCCTTGTCAGAACCCGGGGTCAGCACAAGTTCGCATGCTGAGCAACTGCCAGGGCAGCCCTCAACCCAATATTGCTGTATAACAAACGTATCACCCCTCTCCTTCCTACTCTGATACACCTGCGACATTTTCTTGTCGCTGCCAGGATCTTGGAAATGCCACATATGGTGGGTATTTCAAATGAATTTACTAGTGACGGAAAAAGCAGCAGCCTACGCAGCGACATATTGGCTTGGAAAAGGTTTGATTTCTCTGTAACATTATGTTCACGATCGTTCACTTGTGTGGATGATCTGACATTATGAGATTACATGGGCCCAACAAAACAATTAATACTATCTGTAAGAGCAAAGGACAGTTCACGTATTCCTTCACATAAGCTCAGTGCTAAGTGACAACGCAATGAGTGATCTGGAGTTCATTATTATAAATCAGTTCCATTTCTATCCAAAACACTAATATATAAATGTCGTATTTGGAGGTCGATGAATTTATGGAAGTGCATAAAGTTCATACTCGTGTCGGGCGGCAAGAAAAGATGTGGTGTTAACGGCAAATAATGACAGATTATTTACGATTAAAGATATGAGACAGCCACGGATATTCAAGAGGAAAGAACATAAAGCTTGTAACTTATGCACACAATTTACAACTAAAGAATCACTTAACACAGACAATAAAACAAAAATAATAGACGCAGGGGAACTATAATAAACATTTTAGTTTCATCTGTATTTTGGAGCTGTGGAAGTGACTGTATTGAATACACAGGTAGTTTGAATAAAAACTCCTTCCGTCACAATTTTTTCGTATTTTATTACATTGTACGAAGTATTTCAGATGCTGTGGCTCCATCTTCAGGTGCAAACGTCTGGTACATAACTTACATTTGAACATATTGTTCATCCTCTCCCTATTGCAACGTCACAGGAACTAAGCCATGCAAATAACATTTGTGAATTATATATTAGACGATGCGCACCACAGGCTCTGAAATGCATCCTATAATTTATTAAGACACGAAAATGTGACTGAATGTGTTATTATTCAAACTATCTGTGTACCATCCACATGGATAGCCTTGATTTCGATATGAACGTGAAAATGATGTAATAAGAAAAGATAATGTGAATTACTCGCACATATTCACTTAGCCAAGCATGATAGGATGCTGTGGGTGATATTAAATCTGTAATTAAACCTACTGAATCACAAGCAGGACGGACACAGACAAGTTACAAATCTTGTACCGTACTAGCAAAAGAATGTTAAAATCTTTAAATGAAAAACGGAAAAACATACGTTAAGCAGACTAGTAACCATTCTGCGCGACTTACAACAAGGATTACGTGGTTATTTGGTGAGTATAATACAAAGGATACGTGGCATGGTCAGTCCACCAAAACTAGATCCAATTTTGAGAAAAACAATACAACTCCCTTGAAATTAGCAAAAGAAAACGGTCACAATATAACGACATCAGGTGGACAAAGATGTTAATCTTTTCACTTAAGAATTTAACGAATTTAGTCTGACCGTGGCACCACATAGCACACTCAGAGACAAAGAACCAAGGTCTAAACTACTGCTTAATGTATTAAAAATGACGAGAATTCCGAAAGAATGATTTTCATATACCTCTTGAATAAATATACGTATGAATTAGGAATTGAATAAGCCATGAGAGGCAAAGCCTCCACACTAAGCTGCACTCTGCACGTCCAAATTAAATTAAAGAAACCAAAAATATAATAGTGAAACACTCTTTTGAATTGCACTGTTAAAAGAAACACGTTAGGGCCAGCTATAGATTAAAATAAATGAGGCCACTATCTACCTCCAAAAATATAACAGTAAGCTCTAAACAGAACCACCTCGTAGCGACACGTCCGGAAAAAGGGTGCTCGCCCGTTGGCAGTTTTCACAGGACGGTCTCTGACATAGGGTGAAAGAGAAGGCGATCGCGTTACCATAGTAACCCATGCTTCGAGGTGTTTTGGTGGAAACGATACACCTCTGGTTTGACCTGATTTCATTGCTGTAGTTAACTACATAGTTACTGTTAGCTTGGCGAAGCTCTTAAATACAGTGTTTAATTCTCTAGTCCCTTGCGGTACTCACTCGGAAAGGTTCACAAGAAGGAATATGGATCAGATACGTAATAAATGAACTCATTTCCCAACTCATCCGTCCTCCACAGGTTCGTCACCAAAGCAAAAGAGCAACATCTATTCTGACTTGCGTGTTGTCAGTACGATCATAAATTCTGAATCGGCAATTCTTTTGAAATGGGGCAGACAGTACTGTATCAGCTGTTGAATATGCTATGGAGACCAACAATTTTTTCGCCACCAAACTGTTCTTGTTGTATTTCTTATTTATTTACTGTTGTTTTCTAAGTATCTACGGCATAATTTTCAGGCACCTGCGTGGCAGCGCAATATAGGGTACAGTCGTCAACAAAGCCATTGAGGTATTACGTTGAAAACATCATTTTCCTTAATTACGAAATGATTCTTTCAGAAAACTTCACACTTTTTAACGAATGTGATGTTATATCAGTGGGGACAGAATACATGGGAAAGAGTGATTTTCCAGTTCAGTAATTTGTAGAACAAAGTATGTCATCAGTGACGAATGCTGATCGTTGTCTAGGCAGTAACAGTTCCCTTGGCGCCTTTTGACAACGGGGAAGAACGCTTTTATGTTGTATATTCAATTTTTGATTTATTTCACACCTCTCTCTTTGATCTTTATCAGCCCTATTTCACAAATCGTCACGCTGAAAGAGAATTCACAGTTCCTTGTTATTTGCATCACGAAAGCATTTTACATTTTCAAGCACAATGTGCTTTCATGAACGAAAGGACTTCATCCACACGCATTTTTGGAGAACAAATGACACGTTAAGTGCATACTGCTTACAGAGACGTAGTAGCATCTATGGCGTATCTCATTCAAATGCAAAATACGAACTAACTGCTTAGGTGCACATTTAGTGGCATTTATATCCTTGCCTTGCCGCTAGAATATTCGATAAATTCTTTTGTGAAATTAAGTGTGGTTATGAGATTATGACATCCGGTTTTACATACGATGAAAACATAGGTAAAAATGTATGTTCTACAGTTTAAAAAAATGAGAACCTAAATAGTTACAAAAGATTCTTTGTATAGTCCTGAACTAGAAACTTAGCCGCGTGGTCTTGGGCGCCTAGCCGGCCGAAGTGGCCGTGCGGTTAAAGGCGCTGCAGTCTGGAACCGCAAGACCGCTACGGCCGCAGGTCCTTAGGTTAGTTAGGTTTAACTAGTTCTCTGTTCTAGGGGACTAATGACCTCAGCAGTTGAGTCCCATAGTGCTCAGAGCCATTTGAACCATTTTTGAACCATCTTGGGCGCCTTTCCACAATTCGCGTGATTCCCAGGTTCGAGTCCTCCCTCGGACATGGGTGTGGGTGTTGTCCTTAGAGTAAGTTAGTTTAAGTTAGATTAAGTAGTGTTGTAGTCCTAGGGACCGATGACCTCAGCAGATTGGTCCCATAGGAACTTACCACAGCTTTCCACCAAAACTAAAAACTTAGCTTCCAAAATATTTTACTTGAAAAGATTTGTCTATGTTTGAGAATATTTCGTATTTGTATCAAGTGAAACGGTTTCTGACAAAGTTAACTGCGTTTTCGGAATAGAGTGAAGGCTATTTACCTAACGAATAAGAAATTACTATTTGGTAGAAGCTACAAAAAAATTTGGAAATTTGGTCAGAACGTGTGGAATTTGTTGTAAACTGCACTCATAGGTGTATGGATGAGACGGACCAGTGTACTAGGGGAAAATGGACCACATGAAAATGGCTATGCACGAAGAAAAGAATACATTAAAATTTGTTATTTTCATGTGGAATATGTTGTAATGAATACTGAATTACACTTTTAAATATTTTAGTCCAAAACAGTTTTATGAGTTTCTTACAAATCTTGACTGAACATTGGCTCTTCTAATAAGTTGTTGGTTTTGTTCAAGCATTAGCCTGTCATTGTCTTACCACAGCAGTTACACTTATCACTAAAAGCTGAACAACATGCATCTGATCATCGCAAACAGGAAACACACTGAATCCAATCGTCATCTTTATCAATTTCGTAATAGGTTTCAGCACCTGGAACACATTCATCCACATCCCACTCATTAAAGCTATTTTCGTTTTCCTTATCATGTCTGCATCTTATGAACACGGTGGGATATTTGCAGTATTGTTCTTGCGGAGCTTCTTCAGCCTGTTTCCCTCAGCACTAGTATTTCCCTTTGGTAGTCTTTTGGTGCTCTTTCTTTGTTTCCTTTCGTTTCTGATCCAGATATTTCTTTTCAATTTCAATATTTTCAGAAGAGTTTAGTCCTTTGGATACGGCTGCTAACTTCCTTTTAAAATTCATGATTTTATCAATAGAAAGAACGGGTGATACTTCTTCCATAACTTTTGCCCGTGTTGGCTTAGGAGTAATCAGTTATGAGGTGGTAGTCATGAAAGTTTTGGTTTTAATAGGAATGGAGTCTGAAGTTGTGATAGGGGAAGAATTTGACTTGTGCAGATAACTCTGCTCTTATTGTGTGCATGGGATCAGTAGGCCTTTTCATGAACTTTGAAATGGTTTGTTGGCCTATGTCTGAGATTCTGATCTTCCGTTTGCTGCCATAGCCGTGTCTTCCGACAAATAAGAATAGTCTGAGACTGCGACGATTTTCAATGTGCTTACTGCACTTGCCTTGAAGCTAAATTATGCTCCATCTCTCTCGTATTAAAACAAGTGGTTCATATCTCCCGATTGTCTGGGATAGATGGACCACCCCGACTTCCACCTGTAGGCAGTAAACTCGGTGGGCATATTAGATTAGTTTCATGTCTATACATTTGCGAAGCTAACAGTAAAAAAGAAAACCGCATCAGCATTGTCCAAACTAGCTTTAGTAATGGAACGAACTAACAGGAAAATGACAGGAACATTTCTACAGCACGTTTCTTCACAATAGAGCTTCCTCGCAAGTAGCGAGAGAAGCTCTCCAGTGGCACATTGGTGAGCTACGCCGGTGGTCTGTCTCAGCTAATGCTTCAACTCTCCTGGCCTCACTATATATGACACACTCAAGTGCATATATACACTAATGAGCCAAAACATTATGATCATTGCCTACCGGGGGATTGAATGACGCCTGGAGGCGCTGAGGGTACATGACACTTTAAGGAAAGTAGATAATTGGAGCAGAATCAAATAAGGCACCATTTCTAGCGATGGAGGCAGCTGAAAATGTTGAAATTAAATGGTGCGAGCGACACTGACAAAGAGTAGATTGTTATGGCCCAGCACCTGGGAACGAGCATCTCACAAACGGCGAAGCTGGTCGGCTGTTCGAGTGTTACTGCCATCAGCGTCTATGGGAAGTGGTTGAAAAACGGCAAAATCACGAAGAGGCAACAATGCGTTGGACGTCCACTCCGCATCAAGGAACCTGGAAGTCGGAGGCGTCCCCGCTCTATAAAACAGGTTAGGCGACAAACTGTGGCGGCTATGGCACCAGAGTACAATGCTGGTGCACGTACATGTATTCTGAAGCACAACATTCAATACACCTCGTTGAACATGGCGCTCTGCAGTAATGGCCCCTACTTGTTCCCACGCAGACCCAACGACATGGCTATTCACGACTGCATTGTGCAAGGGAAAATCGAGATTCGACCATGAATCAGTGGAAACGAGTCGTCTGGTCGGATGATTCACGTTTGTTGTTACACCAGTTCTTGTCCAGATATGCCGTCATCCAGGCGGACGGCTGCGCGGACATTCACCACGTCATTGATGCAGACTGCTGGGACAGCATTATGCTATGTGACACATTCACATGGGCTTCCATGGGACATGTGTCAGTAATCGAAGGCTCCAAAACAGCTGTAGATGACGTGAATATTGTGGTGGATCACCTGCATCCCTTCATCTCGATGTCTTCCCCAACTGTGATGGCATCGTCCAGCTGGATTACTGCCCATGTCAGAAGGCCAGAATCGTGTGCTACAGTGGTTTGAAGAGTATGGTAGTGAGCTGACACTGATGTCTTGTCCGCCCCGATAGCTGAGTGGTCAGTGCGACGGACTGTCCTGGCAAGGGGCCCGGGTCAGATTCCCAGCTGGGCCGGAGATTTTCTCCGCTCAGGGACTGGGTATTGTGTTATCCTCTAAATCGTCATCTCGTCTCCGTCGGCGCCCATGTCGCCGAAGTGGCGTCAACTCAAAAGACTTGCACCAGGAAATACGTCTGATCTAAACCCGATGGAACATATGTGCGATACTACTAAGCACCATCTTCTCGTCCATAAATCACTGGCCCCCAATTTATGACAATTGTGTGACCCGTTCGTATACATCTGGTGCCAAATACTTCTGAAAATCAACCACAGACCGGTCGGATTCGTGCCAGACAGAATCGCTGACGTATTGTGTCCTGACATGGCACGTACCAGAGCCTCTAGAAGACTTGTTCCCAACTACCAGCAACACGGCAGCCTCTGCGTTGCTCGGTGTTGTTTCTCGGAGACAAGGCCGGGGCGCGCGCAAGAGGACACGCCGTGAAGACCTGCCGGAGACGGCGCCCGGGGCCGGGTAGCTTCCTTGGACGGCACTGCCTCGGCTGTCGCGCGCACAGGCCACCGGTTTAATTAGGGCCGCCTTTGTCGCGGCCGCTTTGATCTGCTGCCGGCCGTTTTAATTAAGCCACCAAAGGCCACCGTTTACAGTCCCCACTTTCTGATGACGCCCTGGCTCGTTATTTCTTTCGCGCAGGCTCGATCTTCTGTATGGTTCGAAAGGGAGAGGGACTGCGAATGTCTTCTCAAGTCATCGGGCAATTTCTTCCACTTCGACTCTCTGGAAGAATCTGCCAGAAAAGCAAATACAGATATTACACAGCCATTGTTTGCGTGATCGAAGATTGCATTAAATTATTAGCAAGAGCAAAACACATTCCTGTAGATCACCCGAGAATTTCCTTGAGTCCACATGAAAATGTTCATCAAGTCCAGCTTCTGAAAGTAAGGCACAATTCCACTATGGTTTTCGTAATGGATTTTGCGAGATTCCTATAGTCTAGGAGTTACCTCGAATCTTCGCATAATGCCCGACAGTCTCATCGATTATGTTGTACCGTTTCTAGCGCAAAATATATCAAATAGCTACAGGCGGGTACAGGTAACAAATGACTGCAACATCGACCGTTATCCGGTCGTCCGAACTTTCAAACACGCGCGTCGCCAGTTACGCCGCCGTGTTTCGTACACGATTGTGCTGCCACGAACAATTACGCCCGCTGCCAATGGGACACAAGCACACCCTCTCCGCAGCCCCAGCGGCGTATGTACTTCGAATGTTCTTGCACTAAGCCTTTCTTGTATGTTTGCCAATGAATAACGCTTACAGAGTTTCATAATGGCCAGGACTGCATAGACATTGTAGTGAAGAATGACAAATTTATAAATTAATGTGTCCATGTATGTTTCAGCATTCAGAACTACTGTTAGAAACCGACGCTGCAAATACAGCAACAAAGTTACGTGTTATTTTCACTATTTGATATTTTGGAAGAATAAATTAATATCCGATTTCTCTGTTCGTGAACGGCATGTGTTCCTCGCTCCTGTATCCACTAAAGAACCACACAGCTTGCAAAGGAAGTCACAACAATGACATAGTCAAAACAGTCATTTATTCGACACTCCAAACCAGTCTTAAGCTGTTGGCGGTCGGAACGTCGGTGAACATTCAGAAACTTCGTGAAGCCCTAATGAAGAAACAATAACAAAATCTGTGTGAAACAGTTTAAACGACACCTTCCTCTAGCACTGAGTCCTGTTAAAAGTGTTTCCCCTCAGTCCGGTCAACTAGCCACTCATCCGGCACGCTCACCTCCCGCGACCACTGCCGGCCACACAATGCTCGTAACTCTGCCTGCAGGTGACTGAGTTGGATGGTTATGTTAGCTAGATAACGTGTGTCTGCATAAATCGTTTCAGTATTTCAATTCTGCGGTACAAAGCAAAAGGAGAAGTCTAATTTACAAGCTAATTACGGGTAACATTATTAAACAACTTTTATACACATACAGTGAACGTATCTATATGTTGTGCTTGAGACATGTGCTCTAGCAACCACACCTCAAAAGAGATCAACAGTTAAGTGTATTAAGCTCCATGACCGCTAATAAACTGAGCAGTTACTAACATATGCAGATTATCAATTATATAACGCATGTTATACCAAAGTTAATCCTTTGTTCCGCCAATAATAGCTGTATCTGGAAACACGTTACTACTACAATATTTACAAGTCAACGCCGTTAGTACACATGTACTAAACCACTGACCATTGTAACCTCCCCGCAAAATTAAAAAATTGTAATTAAAAATAATTATTATGGATAGCAATTCTCATTTTTGTGTGACCTCAGAACAAAACTGGTTCCCATTTAATGTACCCACAAAATTCTTTTCTCATTTAATGTAAGCACGAAACAGAAAAATTCCTAAACCTCATAATAAAAAATAAATTCAGTAACCTGTTAAAATGAGGACGACAGCAGTGCTGCGTCGTGGCCCTGTAAGATCATTCTGAATGAAAAACAAAAATTCTTACGTCAATAAAAACGGCGAATATATGAGCTCTTACTTAACATTTTTCCGGCACAGCTCCGTGCAATGCTGGCTTATACATTTGTGATTTGTGAAAGGAAGCAACTGATTTTTTTGAAATGAATGCTTTTTTTTAAAAAAAGTTACTTTATATTGCAAAAATTATTATTAGGACATTTTTAAAACATTTGGATGACAGTTCAGATACATTACTAGATATGCGCGACGCTGCTTCTTTACCTTATACAATAATACCCCATCTCCAGATTCCCGACCAGAGCAGACTGCAGACAAGCGCAGACCACCTCAGACAAGCGACTAGCAACAACTAACTGCTACAGTTACACAGTTCGTACTGCAGTCAACACTGCTCTCTGGTCAGCGATTCTCATATCGCAGACAGCGCATACCTCTTACATAACCCTCCACTAGCGGGGCAAAAATTTGGCAGCGATGGTGAGTCAATTGGACTTGCCATGAGCAACAAATTTTTCTTAATTAACTAAGTTTACAGTCACAGAATATATACATATATGTAAGTGCAGAACATGAAATAAAATATAGTGCACATGCACTGAGTACAGAACATCTCAAGCAATGACAAAATGTATACGCAATAAGTACAAAACATATTAACAAATGACAAAAGTGCACACGCACTGTAGTACAGAACATATCAGGAAATCACAAAATGTATACGCAATGAGTTCAAATCATATTAACAAATGACATAAAGTGCACACGCACTGCAGCATTTTTTTTTTACCATTTTACAAGAACTAGGATAGGAAAGGGAAGGATTGCATCATGGTTGTAATACAGTAGGTTGCACGTGGCTGCACTGAAAGTCCTTATCTTTCTACAGAAGCACAACACCAAGTGAGATGATCTGAAGTTCTCTTCCCTGAAGTATTAATCAGTGTAGCCAAGACACTGAAATGTCGTATTAATATTCAATGTTATCATTTTGGTAGTACATTAGGTACACCAAACAGTGGGACCATAATAACATCTCCGTCGCTCAAGGTGGTGGACAGCATGTCGTGTCAACACCACGTTCTTGTAAGGTACACCAACGTAGAATTAGTGCAAAATCCAAATATAGTGCTCTATGATCATGAGGATAGACAGGACAAACGGATATTGCAGTAATTCCTGGTAATTAGTTCAGAAGGTGAAGGACATTAAGTCTTACGCCAGTCATCATTGAGAATTACACTGGTCTATCAACTGATTTGAGTAATTGGTGCCACTCATCGCCTAGTTACTGAACATTTCTGTACTATGTATGAAGTATTACAGAATAATGTTCATAAGTTATCTGATTATAGTGAACATTGGCACTCATTGCCCAGTTACAAGATTAGATTAGATTAAATTAGATTAGATTAGATTAGATTAATACTAGTTCCATGGATCATGAATACGATATTTCATAATGATGTGGAACGAGTCGAATTTTCCAATACATGACATAATTAGGTTAATTTAACAACATACTTAACTTAATATAACAACTTTATTTTTTTGTGTTTTTTTGTTTTTCTTTATTTTTTATTTTTATTTTTTTATTTTTTTTATATTTTTGTTTTGTTTTTTTCTTTTTTTTCTTAATTTATATCTAAAAATTCCTCTATGGAGTAGAAGGAGTTGTCATTCAGAAATTCTTTTAATTTCTTCTTAAATACTTGTTGGTTATCTGTCAGACTTTTGATACTATTTGGTAAGTGACCAAAGACTTTAGTGCCAGTATGATTCACCCCTTTCTGTGCCAAAGTTAGATTTAATCTTGAATAGTGAAGATCGTCCTTTCTCCTAGTATTGTAGTTATGCACACTGCTATTACTTTTGAATTGGGTTTGGTTGTTAATAACAAATTTCATAAGAGAGTATATATACTGAGAAGCTACTGTGAATATCCCTAGATCCTTAAATAAATGTCTGCAGGATGATCTTGGGTGGACTCCAGCTATTATTCTGATTACACGCTTTTGTGCAATAAATACTTTATTCCTCAGTGATGAATTACCCCAAAATATGATGCCATATGAAAGCAATGAGTGAAAATAGGCGTAGTAAGCTAATTTACTAAGATGTTTATCACCAAAATTTGCAATGACCCTTATTGCATAAGTAGCTGAACTCAAACGTTTCAGCAGATCATCAATGTGTTTCTTCCAATTTAATCTCTCATCAATGGACATACCTAAAAATTTGGAATATTCTACCTTAACTATATTATTCTGATTAAGGTCTATATTTATTAATGGCGTCATACCATTCACTGTACGGAACTGTATGTACTGTGTCTTATCAAAATTCAGTGAGAGTCCGTTTACAAGGAACCACTTAGTAATTTTCTGAAAGACAGTATTGACAATTTCATCAGTTAATTCTTGTTTCTCAGGTGTGATTACTATACTTGTATCATCAGCAAAGAGAACTAACTTTGCCTCTTCATGAATATAGAATGGCAAGTCATTAATATATAATAAGAACAACAAAGGACCCAAGACTGACCCTTGTGGAACCCCATTCTTGATAGTTCCCCAGTTTGAGGAATGTGCTGATTTTTGCATGTTACGAGAACTACTTATTTCAACTTTCTGCACTCTTCCAGTTAGGTACGAATTAAACCATTTGTGCACTGTCCCACTCATGCCACAATACTTGAGCTTGTCTAGCAGAATTTCATGATTTACACAATCAAAAGCCTTTGAGAGATCACAAAAAATCCCAATGGGTGGTGTTCGGTTATTCAGATCATTCAAAATTTGACTGGTGAAAGCATATATGGCATTTTCTGTTGAAAAACCTTTCTGGAAACCAAACTGACATTTTGTTAGTACTTCATTTTTACAGATATGTGAAGCTACTCTTGAATACATTACTTTCTCAAAAATTTTGGATAAAGCTGTTAGAAGGGAGATTGGACGGTAATTGTTGACATCAGATCTATCCCCCTTTTTATGCAATGGTATAACAATAGCATATTTCAGTCTATCAGGGAAAATGCCCTGTTCCAGAGAGCTATTACACAGGTGGCTGAGAACCTTACTTATCTGTTGAGAACAAGCTTTTAGTATTTTGCTGGAAATGCCATCAATTCCATGTGAGTTTTTGCTTTTAAGCAAGTTTATTATTTTCCTAATTTCAGAGGGAGAAGTGGGTGAGATTTCAATTGTATCAAATTGCATAGGTATGGCCTCTTCCATTAACAGCCTAGCATCTTCTAATGAACACCTGGATCCTACTATATCCACAACATTTAGAAAATGATTATTAAAAATATTTTCAACTTCTGACTTTTTGTTCGTAAAGCTTTCATTCAATTTGATGGTGATACTGTCTTCCTCTGGTCTTTGTTGACCTGTTTCTCTTTTAATAACATTCCAAATTGTTTTAATTTTATTATCAGAGTTGCTGATTTCAGACATGATACACATACTCCTGGATTTTTTAATAACTTTTCTTAATATAACACAGTAGTTTTTATAATTTTTGATAGTTTCTGGGTCACTACTCTTTCTTGCTGTCAGATACATTTCCCTTTTCCAGTTACAAGATATTTTTATACCCTTAGTAAGCCATGGTTTGTTACAAGGTTTCTTACGAGTATATTTAACTATTTTCTTGGGGAAGCAGTTTTCAAATGCATTTACAAAAATGTCATGAAATAAATTATATTTTAAATTGGCATCAGGTTCACGGTACACCTCATCCCAGTCTAACTGCTGTAGGCTTTCCCTGAAATTTGCAATTGTTAAATCATTGACTGAACGTACTACTTTGGAGGACTGTTTAGTATTGCTGAATGGAGCTATGTCATATATTGTAACTAGCTGTGCGCCATGATCAGAAAGACCATTCTCAACAGGCTGAGCATTTATCTGGTTAAACTTACCTTGGTCTATAAAGAAGTTATCTATCAGTGAGCTGCTATCCTTTACCACCCGAGTAGGAAAATCAATAACGGGTGTCAAATTGAAAGAACCGAGTAATACTTCAAGGTCATTTTTCCTATTACCCTCTTTCACAGAGTCTACATTGAAGTCCCCACAAATAATAATTTGCTTCCCCCTGTGTGACAGATAGCACAACAAGGAGTCCAAATTTTTCAGAAATGGATGAAAATTTCCTGATGGGGACCTATATACAGTTACAATTACAAATGTGCCTTTATTTAATTTAAGCTCAGAGGCACATGCTTCTATATGTTTCTCTACACAAAACTTTTTTGTTTCTATACTTTTTGCACAATGATAACTTTTGACATATATGGCAACTCCTCCTTTCTCCATATTTTCTCTCATTACATGTGCAGAGAGCTTATAACCACTTACATTTACCTTACCATATCAGTAACAATGTGATGCTCAGACAGGCATAGTATATCTATTTCATTCTCAGCTTCTAAATCTTCTAAACAAACCAGAAGCTCATCTACTTTATTCTTTAAACTCCCAATATTTTGATGAAATATACTTACATTATTTTTAATTATACTTTTATGAGAACCTTTCCTTATTCTAACATTTGCAGTACTCTCCTGTCTGAGTTTCTCATTGTGCTTAGGCCTAGTTCCTTTACCAGTGGTCACATGGTGTTCAGAGAGGCAGATTATGTCAACTGGGTTGGGTGACTTTAATTCATCAATGCAATTACCTAGGACTGAGATACAACTTGGTGGAGATAAAATTTCTGGTGATTGGTGAAAATTTATAATTGGTAGCTGTGATTGGTGATCCAATGTGCTAGAATTGTGCTGTTTAATTTCTTTCCTAAACTGAAGATTTGTTTCAATCCTGACCTCTCGTAGAACTTGACATCTTTCTGTCTTACCTATCCTAAAAAAGGTGCTGCTCCAACACCTGTAACCACTGGTATTTTACCATTCACGGCAGTGCCTCCCCCCCTTAAATTTCCTGCTATTACCCCAGCCAGCTTCCCCTTCCCTTTCCTGTTGAGATGTAGGCCGTGCCTGGTATAGTCCCACCTACTGAGATAATCAACAGGAACCACACCAATGTGAGCCCCCGCACCAGACCCAAGCAGCCGTTCCAACTCCAAATTAACTCTCCCAACAGATGAGTTCAAATGAGGCCGGTCATGGCGTCTCAGGACAGATACAAATTCAACATTGGTGTGTCTCGATGCCGACGCAATCTTTACCAGGTCACACTCTATACTGTACCCAGGATCTCTGTCGATGCTGTTCCCTGGCCCTCCCACAATAACCACGGTGTCTTCCCTAGTAAATCCTTTACAGAGTGAACCTAAATCCTCTGTCACCTGATCCAGACTAGCACTTGGTTTGAAAAAATTTGTGACCTGGTATTCTGGCTCTAATTCCTCCTGCAGAAGTTGGCCTACACCTCTGGCATGAGAACAGCCTAACAACAAAACTTTCTTCCTTTTCGATGACTTTTCTACATTCTTTTTCAATTTCCTATTGAAAGTTTGTTGTGTCCTGTCTACACCTACCTCTGCTTGAGGCTCATCAGTTTCTAACTGAAGCAACAGGTCAAACTTATTTTTGACATTCACCACAAAACTGTCAGACTTAGTTCTAGGCCTGTTCCTTCTGCTACCTGTTGCCACTTCCCACCTCTCTTTGCCCTTCTCCCTCCTTAACCTGTCCAGATCTTCCCTAGCCTGATCTAGCTCAGCCTGAAGGGCAGCAATTTTCACCTCCTGTTCCACTATCTTCCTATCTCTGCTGCAAATCCTACATAACCACTGATGAGCCTGATCCACTTTCCCAACACCCACGCCACTGCAGTCCCCCCAGTGAAAAAAACTACTGCATCCATCACACCAAACCCCGGAACTAACAATTCTACGGCAAGTCAGGCACTTCTCACTCATGGCAAAAATAATACTTCAGCTAGAATAAATCAATTAAATCACCGAAAATCAAAAAAGACGTTACAAGAATTAAGCCTATTCACAAATGTATATAAGCAAGTTTCTGATTTAAAATTCCGCTGTTTTTCTGAGATCTGTATTAAAACAACGAAGGTATACGCTATTTATTATATATTTCACTCGATGGAATGAAAAAAAGGGCAATTAAACGAGATACTTTAACTTTGATTCTCCAAAAACGTTACGAGAATTAGGCCTATAAACAAATGTATATAGGCAAGTTTCTGATATAAAGTTACGCTGTTTTTCTGAAATCTGTATTAAAACAATGAAGTTATACTCTATTTTGCGGTAGTTTACTTATTTGTTACCGAGAAACTAGTTAAATTACCGTGAAACAAGAAACAAACACGTTTACAAAATTTAAGCCTAAGCGCGACTTCGCGAAGTTACGATCTTTTCGTGTTTTCTGAAAAAATACGCAAAGAAAAGTCAAACCTTTAACGGCAAGACTAAACGATACACTAATGCACGTATTTAATTTGTTGTCGGCGTTAAACTAAATTATATTCCTGTCTAAATCACTTAACTTTCTGGAAATGGTTTCTGGCGTCACTTACTCGGCGGCCATTAACAAGAGTTAATTAATGGCATACTATTTACATAATTCAGCTAGTTATAGTAATCATTGGCACTCATTGGCCAGTTACAAACCATCAGAAGTCATCCTTCAAAACAGGAGCTAAAGAGTGTAGCATCAAGCTACTAGTATTCATATATATAGCATGTAAGTGAGATAATACAAATATAAGAAACAGTGGCATTCATTGGCCAGTTACTAAACATGTAGAAAGTATTGAATATTACAAAACATTTTTCATCATTCAAGTGACATACGACATATTTAAAAATAATTATTGGCACTCATTGGCCAGTTACAAAACATCAGAAGTCATCCTTCAAAACAGGAGTTAAATAGTGTAGAGCATGTATGCATTATTACAAAATATCATTCACTATTACTCAGAACTCATCATTCAAGTGACATATGACATATTTAAAATGTAACACACTGTAACTATTACTCAAGGTCTGTGATTAGAAAAACATCATTCAGTATTACTCAGAACACTCTCAAACTGGTAGCATTATTTGGGACTGTTAATACAGTTTTTTATACTAGCAATGCATTGCCTTGGGATCGATAATTAATTGCTGGGGCATAACAATATTTACTCTTGACTTATTGCTGCAAATGAGGATAGGTAACGTCATTCGTCATGAGTCAGCTGTAGCAAGGTTATGAAAAAATAAAGTATATGTGATCACATTCATGAATGACACACACAAATGGGTAAAAAAAATGCAAGTACTAGAACAGGTTTAATGACCAACTGCTTATAGCACATTAATTTCATGAATAGCTTCTCCTGACAAAAAAAATACAAAATGGACTATTAAGCTGAAAGAAGAAACGCATATTATGCAGAACAGTAGTGAACTTCGAATTAACAGGTAATGAAATGTGTATTAAATATATATGTTCTCTAGCTGTCCTTTCCAAAACCTTCAGTCATCATACCATGCGACATAAGACATACTGTGAAAACGAACTGCAACAAATACTTAAATAACTACATAGCATAAATACATAAACTTCATCATTATCCTCATCTGCAAAGAAAAACTTAAAAGCGGTGCGTTTAGTGGCCATATAAAGTCTATCACTATCAACACCTGTAAACAAAAACTTCATTATTCATATCACCATAACTCTATTATTATCATCACCTGTAAAGAAAAACTTCATTATTCATATTACTATATTCTTCATCACTATTCATCACCATTCATTATCATCTGCAAAAAGACACTTCATCATACAACTATTCATAGTATAGAGTTCCTTATTTCTAGCATATTTCATCACTAAAACTATGATGTGTAGTTCTGTCTGACAGCCTGGATCAATCGTCACGTATTCTGAAAGAAAAAATTAGTTAAGACCGCTATCATACGATGTGTATAGTATATTCTTGTTAATGCTTGTTAATTCTGATCCATTTACTCTTCGTGACGAGGTATTGCATCTTCTTTCGTTCATTCCGAAGGTGAAATTCCCATTTCATAGTAATCCACTGTGGTTTGTTTAATTTATTTCTTTTAAACGTTATTGCTTTCTGAAAATGATGAACAATGATTAATGTCTTGCATTTAAATCATTTACCCATTAAATAAAAACTGGTTTCTAGTGATATAATTGAGCATACAGCATAGCATGACAGAAAACGTAATATGTCAAAAACATAGACAGTGTGCACGTGCAAAAATGTACACAGAGTATCACAATGTAGCAGCAAAAAAAATGTAAAATAGTCACGATGTTGAGATATCATAAGGCAAAATGTCAAAGTCAACTGGTGTTTGTTATATCTTAAAGATTTCTTAGTGCTTACAAACAAAACAGGAAAACAATCATACATACATGAAGAACGGAAAATGTGCACGGTCTGATATGTAACGACAAGAAATGCCTTTCTTTGTTCAGCTCATATCTTGTGTAGTTGATAGAGGCGAGAGTTGAAGACTTTAATGGAGAAAGACTTTGATAAAATTAATATGTCACTAGACAGAAATGCGTAATTGGTCATAAACCATGTAAGCTTATCTGGAAAAATATGCACGGTCTGATGTGTAACGACAAGAAAAGCGACCTGCTAACCTTACCTTGCCGGGCACTTGCCAAGAAAAAATACGATAATCATCAGTAAGTGTTCATATAAATATAATTGCATAAAAGTAGTCATAAAATATGTAAGTTTATCTGGAAAAATGTGCACGGTCTGATGTGTAACGACAAGAAAAGCGACCTGCTATCGTTACCTTCCCGCGCACTTGCCAAGAAAAAATACGATAATCATCAGTCAGTAGTCATATAAATGTAATTGCATAAGTAGTCATAAAATATGTATGTTTATCTGGAAAAATGTGCACGGTCTGATGTGTGACGACAAGAAAAGCGACCTGCTATCGTTACCTTTCCGGGCACTTGCCAAGAAAAAATACGATAATCATCAGTCAGTAGTCATATAAATGCAATTGCATAAGTAGTCATAAAATATGTATGTTCATCTGGAAAAATGTGCACGGTCTGATGTGTAACGACAAAAAAAGCGACCTGCTATCGTTACCTTTCCGGGCACTTGCCAAGAAAAAATACGATAATCATCAGTCAGTAGTCATATAAATATAATTGCATAAGTAGTCATAAAATATGTAAGTTTATCTGGAAAAATGTGCACGGTCTGATGTGTAACGACAAGAAAAGCGACCTGCTATCGTTACCTTTCCGGGCACTTGCCAAGAAAAAATACGACAATCATCAGTCAGTAGTCATATAAATGTAATTGCATAAGTAGTCATAAAATATGTATGTTTATCTGGAAAAATGTGCACGGTCTGATGTGTAACGACAAGAAAAGCGACCAGCTAACCTTACCTTGCCGGGCACTTGCCAAGAAAAAATACGATAATCATCAGTAAGTAGTCACATAAATATAATTGCATCATTGGTCATATAAAAATCATGAAATGGCATTACAGTGTGATAAATCATAAAGTACATTGATTTAATAAAGGGTCTAATATTGGAGACATGGTGATTGCCTTTGCTTTTTCTGGTTCTCAAAGTTTCGACGTGTACTACATTGGGGTGAGGAATGCTGCGAATTCGATATGGACCTGCGTATGGAAGCTCAAATTTACTACACCTATTCTTTCCTCTGTTGGACAAATAATGTGTGCGTACTAATATCTTCTGTCCAATGTGAAAGACACGGCGTGTACAAACCTGTTTTTGCTGTCTTCTCCGGCGCTCTGCGGCACGTTTGATGTTGTTCAGCGCAATGTCAATTATTTCATGGTGTCGTGGTCGACGAGATGTAGGAAAGGCTACTAATTCTTTAATTTTGTTAGGTGGTTCAACATTTTTCAGTATAACAGTCGGAGATAGCATACTAGATTCATTTGCTATGGAATTAATTACATCCAGGAATGAGAGTATGTGTGCGTCCCAATCAATATGTTTTTTATGGCAGTATATTCTACATAGTTTACCAATTTCTTTCATTAGTCGTTCACAAGGGTTCGAAGAAGCATGGAACCTGGATATATAGATCGGAGAAATGTTTCTAGCTCGTAACATACGTGTCCATATAGCAGATCGAAACTGTGATCCATTGTCGGAAATTACTTTCAATACATGCCCTACGTGGAATAGAAAATGTTTTACAAATGCTTTCGAAACAGTTTTAGCAGTAGCTTTGTGTAACGGAGTGAAGGTAACAAATTTTGAAGTGAGTTCAACAGCGACAAAGATGTAGCAAAAACCTCTCTTAGTTCTGGGAATCGGACCAAAAATATCTACAGCAGCCATGTGTCTCAATTTAACAGGTACAATGGGATGTAACGCAGGAATATGTGAAGTTGTATCTGACTTAGCTTTCTGGCAGATTTTACATGACGCTAAAACTCGTCGAATACGTTTCTCCATGTTGGTAAAATAACAGTTCTGTCACAGTATAAGAAAACATTTTCTGGCTCCGTAATGTGCGTAACTTAAATGAGTATACCAAATTAATTTGTTAACAAGCTCGTCAGGAATACATGATAACCAACTGTTGCTGTCAGGGTGAGAGCGGCGAAACAGAATATTATTCCGTACAATGTAATGGTTTCTAATGGTAACATTATTCCTATCTTGCAAAGGTGTTTAATTTCTTTCCATACGTTGTCTTTACTCTGCTCTTGTGCTATGTCTTGTAATGACGACGAAATGAAATTTTCAAATGCAACTTGTTGAATGTACGTGACGCTGAAATTTGCTTTGCTGAAGTTGGTTGCGATGTCTTGCTGATTGTTGCTGAGAGAACGTGATAGTGTGTCTACTACAATATTTTGTGTGCCGGGAATGTGAACAATTGTAAAATTAAATTCCTGTAAATAAAGTTTCTATCTGCTTAATCTGTCGTGTGTAAATTTAGCGGAAAGTAAAAACTGTATAGCTCTATGATCTGTGTAAACGGTAGTGTGTCTTCCGTAAAGAAAATGCCGAAATCTCGTAAATGTCCAAACAACACATAATGTTTCAAGTTCTGTAACAGAATAATTGCGTTCAGCAGGTGACAGAATGCGACTTGCAAAGGCGATGTTTTTAATTACTGTATTGCCATTTTCTTCAATTTCCTGAAAAATGTGTACGCCTAAAGCGGTGTTAGAACTGTCGGTGGCAATGGAAAAGTTCCTAGTAAGATCTGGGTATGATAAAAGAGGTGTATTCAACAAGGCATGTTTCAAATAACTATTTCGTGAACAAGATTCTGTGTATCTGAAGTATTGGTTACGTTGCTGGAAGATGCAACCTGTACTGTATTTAGTTAAATTCTTTCTGACGTGGTGTTATTTGCGGGAGGATGCTGTGGCACTTCAACTATTTGTACTGTTCAGTTATTTCTTCCTGACGTATTACGTTCGGGATGATATCTACTGTCTGGTTCATTCATGATAATTTGTTGTTGCGGATGCTTTTGCTGCTGGTAAGACCGACTGTTAAAATTGTGTTCATTACTTTTACGTCTGTCATGATAGTCATTTCTATACGGTGCATGAGTTGAAATGGTGTGTTTTCTGTACATAGTTATTTCCTTGTTGCTGTGCATTACTATTTGGCGGAGCCGATGCTATACTTGTAGGCGGCGAAAAATTAAATCTTGGATGACCTTGTACATTACATTGTTGGTTAGGTATGCTAACCGGTTGTTTTGTTGATGTTGTTGGGAAAAACCTCTATTGTTACTAAAATGTGTCTGCGATTGCTGAAAATTTTGACGATACTGATAATTAAAATTTTGTCACTTATTAATATTATACTGGTATTTCTTGTCATATCGGGAGTGTCTAATGAAAATTGTCACTTTCGGTAAAACTTGTCATATCGGATTTTCTTTACACGTTTCTTAATTCTAGATAGATCGATAGTTGGAGAGTAGTTCTGATAGATATAAAGGATAGTAAGAGAGAAGGCAGCAGTGCAGAAAACTAAAGATGAAACAGCACTACTACGGCTCGGGGCCCTGTGCACGCTACGGCACATATTCATCGAAGTGTAATGAATCCCCTGAGGTCAATTACGTGCTGCAAATAAATTTTAGTTTCTGTGTTACAGGCAATGGCGGTAAAAATTCAAAAGTAAATTGTTGTATCCAGTCCAAAGCGTGTACCTGTGCTCTGTCATTTTTAAATACCTTAGATTTTTTTACAGATAAAAATTGCTTGTAATCAACGTTATCGTCTCTGAATGTGTGAACAGGTTCAGGATTGTATGAGAATCTATTTGTCTGTGACTGTTCGGAATCTAACTCGCGTGGTCTCTGTAAATTACCTAAATTATACTGGCTGTGTGACTGTGAGAAATGTTCGGAATGTGGCGTATGCTGTGACGTGTTAGTGACTGAAACATTTTTCATTTCTGTCACTTTAAAGCGTTCGTCAATTTGGCTGTTCTGTTGTTCAAATTTCTTATCGACTTCCGTATCCCAAGTGCGTGAAACTTCTGCTGACATTAATTTAAACTCGTCATGTATCTGTGTTGCGTTTTCTGAACATTGTTCAGTGACTGCATTAATTTCATCTCTAAGTGATTCTATTGTGGCTGCATGTGTATTACTTAATTCTTGTGCAACAGATCTAATTTCTTCACTACTGTTACTAGCACAAGCCTTAATTTCCTCACATAATTGTTCTTTAGTATCATGACATTGCACGGTAACGGCTGTAATCTGTTCACTAAGTTTCCAGAATGAGATTTTCACTCTGCAGCGGAGTGTGCGCTGATATGAAACTTCCTGGCAGATTAAAACTGTGTGCCCGACCGAGACTCGAACTCGGGACCTTTGCCTTTCGCGGGCAAGTGCTCTACCAACTGAGCTACCGAAGCACGACTCACGCCCGGTACTCACAGCTTCACTTCTGCCAGTATCTCGTCTCCTACCTTCCAAACTTTACAGAAGCTCTTCTGCGAACCTTGCAGAACTAGCACTCCTGAAAGAAAGGATATAGCGGAGACATGGCTTAGCCACAGCCTGGGGGATGTTTCCAGAATGAGATTTTCACTCTGCAGCGGAGTGTGCGCTGATATGAAACTTCCTGGCAGATTAAAACTGTGTGCCCGACCGAGACTCGAACTCGGGACCTTTGCCTTTCGCGGGCAAGTGCTCTACCAACTGAGCTACCGAAGCACGACTCACGCCCGGTACTCACAGCTTCACTTCTGCCAGTATCTCGTCTCCTACCTTCCAAACTTTACAGAAGCTCTTCTGCGAACCTTGCAGAACTAGCACTCCTGAAAGAAAGGATATAGCGGAGACATGGCTTAGCCACAGCCTGGGGGATGTTTCCAGAATGAGATTTTCACTCTGCAGCGGAGTGTGCGCTGATATGAAACTTCCTGGCAGATTAAAACTGTGTGCCCGACCGAGACTCGAACTCGGGACCTTTGCCTTTCGCGGGCAAGTGCTCTACCAACTGAGCTACCGAAGCACGACTCACGCCCGGTACTCACAGCTTCACTTCTGCCAGTATCTCGTCTCCTACCTTCCAAACTTTACAGAAGCTCTTCTGCGAACCTTGCAGAACTAGCACTCCTGAAAGAAAGGATATAGCGGAGACATGGCTTAGCCACAGCCTGGGGGATGTTTCCAGAATGAGATTTTCACTCTTTCAGGAGTGCTAGTTCTGCAAGGTTCGCAGAAGAGCTTCTGTAAAGTTTGGAAGGTAGGAGACGAGATACTGGCAGAAGTGAAGCTGTGAGTACCGGGCGTGAGTCGTGCTTCGGTAGCTCAGTTGGTAGAGCACTTGCCCGCGAAAGGCAAAGGTCCCGAGTTCGAGTCTCGGTCGGGCACACAGTTTTAATCTGCCAGGAAGTTTCATGTTCACTAAGTTGTTTGCACGATTCATTAAGTTGTTTAAAATGGTTGTCGTGATTCTCATTCAACTGTTTGGAATTTTCATGAAGATTGTCTTGTTTTTCATTAAGTTGTTTGAAATTGTTGTTTAGTTTTTCATTTCACTGTCCGAGATTTTCATTACGTTGTTTGTACGATTCATTAATTCGTTTGAGATTTTCATCAAGTTGTTTGTGCTCATTGTCTAGTTTTTCATTGAGTTGTTGTAATAATGCCATAACTTGATCCCAGCCAAAATTATCGGCTCTATTCTCTGTACTGTTTAATGGTGCTATTGTATGTGTCACGTTTTGTGTAACCATTTGGTTATTCTGTGATTCTTGAAAATGTTTGCTAATCGGATGTGCACTGTCGGTCACTACATCGGAATCAAATAAATCTGACGTATTCTGATTACACTGTTCATTTTCGTTAGAAAATTTCTGTTCACAATTTAAATATTGCAAACCAGGGGTGTCAAACTGCGCAGCGTTCATTGCACCGGAACATGCCGCGTCATCAATTGTTACATTTACGGTGGACGTAGTTGAATTTGTTTGCTCATCATTAGCATTAAAATCATTATTAGTGGTCGGTACGCACTGATTATCTGTAATTAGGGGATTATCACTATTACACTGAGTGCCGTAAATATTATCGGTCAAGCTATTCGAGTCGGCTATTTCACTCATTGCACATCGTGATGTTCTGTTAACAGTTTATCGCGGCATTTTTCACAAATCAAAATTAAGCACAAAATGAAACAAAGACAAGCAAAAATGGAACAAACAATTACAACAAAGAGCAATAAATTGCCGATGATCTGTGAAAGTAAGAGTGACAAATTAGTAAATGCGTTGCGCCAGATGCTAACTACATTTAAGTAAATAAGAGCAGATATATGACTACTTCCCAGAGATACACAAAGAAATACAATCCTGGCCGGATGTCGCCTAGTGTAACCTCCCCGCAAAATTTTAAAATTGTAATTAAAAATAATTATTATGGATAGCGATTCCAATTTTTGTGTGACCTCAGAACAAAACTGGTTCCCATTTAATGTACCCACAAAATTCTTTTCTCATTTAATGTAAGCACGAAATAGAAAAATTCCTAAACCTCATAATAAAAAATAAATTCAGTAACCTGGTAAAATCTGGACGACAGCAGTGCTGCGTCGTGGCCCTGTACGATCATTCTGAATAAAAAGCAAAAATTCTTACCTCAATAAAAACGGCGAATATATCTGCTCTTACTTAACATTTTTCCGGCACAGCTCCGTGCAATGCTGGCTTATACATTTGTGATTTGTGAAAGGAAGCAACTGATTTTTTTGAAATGAATACTTTTTTTTAAAAAAATTACTTTATATTGCAAAAATTATTATTAGGACATTTTTAAAACATTTGGATGACAGTTCAGATACATTACTAGATATGCGCGACGCTGATTCTTTACCATATACAATAATACTCCATCTCCAGATTCCCAACCAGAGCAGACTGCAGACAAGCGCAGACCACCTCAGACAAGCGACTAGCAACAACTAACCGCTACAGTTACACAGTTCGTACTGCAGTCAACACTGCTCTGTGGTCAGCGATTCTCATATCGCAGACAGCGCATACCTCTTACACCATGTGTTAGATACTATGGCTTTTATTGTAATAGATTAAAATATTTCTAAAAAGTACCCACAGTCTTTTATACAGTGTAATGATTATATATTTTTTTACCAACAGTTTTATTATTAAGATCTATCATTAACATATTTTACAGCCTAAAAAGTTTTTTAGATTTTCTGACCTACAATTTTTATAAGGTACTTTATTTGTAATACGTAATTATTAACTGATAATGTATAACAATCTGTTATATGAAAATCGTAATATGAACATGGAGGGAGAATACATACTATACATTTTGCAATACGACTTATGTCATACATTATGAAGTCGATATAAACTGTCTGACCCACCAATAGAATGAGTGCTGAGACTTAATCGGGTTCCAAACTAAACGATGTTATGCTATGTTGTTGTTGTTGATGTTGTGGTCTTCAGTCTGAAGAGTAAAACACTTGGACTGTCCCAGCTATACCTATAACTGCCTATGAGATTAATGCACAGGCAGGCAGTTCCTATGAGAATGTCTTGGAAAGAAAATTCTGAAAAACATAACGAAAGCCTGTCCACAGTACTCTGTGGTCCAGAGCTCTGGGATGTTGACATAGAGCCTTTACTCATCCAGCGTCAGAGTATAACAAACACAAGAGGCTGCACAGCCTACGCACATGATCTGTTAGTTATAGTACCTGCCAAGTCAGGGACTAAATTGGAGCAAAGCAATAGGACGGTTCTTGAAATACTAGGTAACTGGTGTATAGAATACAAACTAACCATAGCAGTACACAAAACATTTTATGTATTACTAAAAATGGTTCCAATGGCTCTGAGCACTATGGGACTTAACATCTGAGGTCATCAGTCCCCTAGAATTTAGAACTACTTCAACCTAACTAACCTAAGGACATCACACACATCCATGCCCGAGGCAGGATTCGAACCTGCGACCGTAGCGGTCGTGTGGTTCCAGGATGAAGCGCCTAGAACCGCTCGGCCACAACGGCCGGCTTATGTATTACTAAAATGAACATCATCAAGAACGGGAAACCTCACAAGACAACAACCATCTGCACGAACAGTTCGACGACGTTTGCAGCAGCATGGACTATCAGCTCGGAGACCATGGCTGCGGTTACCCTTGACGCTGCACCACAGACAGGAGCGCCTACGATGGCGTACTCAATAACGATCTTGAGTGCACGAACGGCAAAACGTCATTTTTTCGGATGAATCCAGGTTCTGTATACAGCATCATGATAGTCGCATCCGTGTTTGGCGACATCGCGGTGAACGCACATGGGAAGCGTGTATTCGTCATATCCCTACTGGCGTATCACCTGCCGTGATGGTATGGGGTGCCATTGGTTACACGTCTCGGTCACCTCTTGTTCGCGTTGACGGGACTTTGAACAGTGGACGTTACATTTCAGACGTGTTACGACGCTTGGCTCTACCTTTCATTCGATCCCTGCGAAACCTTACATTTCAGCACGATAATGCACGACCGCATGTTGCAGGTCCTGTACGGGCCTTTCTGGATACAGAAAATGTTCGACTGCTGCCCTGGCCAGCACATTCTCGAGATCTCTCACCAATTGAAAACGTTTGGTCAATGGTGGCCGTGAAACTGGCTCGCCACAATACGTCAGTCACTACTCTTGATGAACTGTGGTATCGTGTTGAAGCTGCATGGGCAGCTATAGCTGTACACGCCATCCAAGCTCAGTTTGACTCAATGCCCAGGCGTATCAAGGCCGTTATTATGACCAGAGGTGCTTGTTCTGGGTACTGATTTCTCAGGATTTATGCACCCAAATTGCGTGAAAATGTAATCACATGTCAGTTCTAGTATAATATATTTGTCCAATTAGAAGCCTTTTATCATCTGCATTTCTTCTTGGTGTAGAAATTTTAAAGGCCAGTAGTGTATACACACCAAACTACACTCCTGGAAATTGAAATAAGAACACCGTGAATTCATTGTCCCAGGAAGGGGAAACTTTATTGACACATTCCTGGGGTCAGATACATCACATGATCACACTGACAGAACCACAGGCACATAGACACAGCAACAGAACATGCACAATGTCGGCACTAGTACAGTGTATATCCACCTTTCGCAGCAATGCAGGCTGCTATTCTCCCATGGAGACGATCGTAGAGATGCTGGATGTAGTCCTGTGGAACGGCTTGCCATGCCATTTCCACCTGGTGCCTCAGTTGGACCAGCGTTCGTGCTGGACGTGCAGACCGCGTGAGACGACGCTTCATCCAGTCCCAAACATGCTCAATGGGGGACAGATCCGGAGATCTTGCTGGCCAGGGTAGTTGACTTACACCTTCTAGAGCACGTTGGGTGGCACGGGATACATGCAGACGTGCATTGTCCTGTTGGAACAGCAAGTTCCCTTGCCGGTCTAGGAATGGTAGAACGATGGGTTCGATGACGGTTTGGATGTACCGTGCACTATTCAGTGTCCCCTCGACGATCACCAGTGGTGTACGGCCAGTGTAGGAGATCGCTCCCCACACCATGATGGCGGGTGTTGGCCCTGTGTGCCTCGGCCGTATGCAGTCCTGATTGTGGCGCTCACCTGCACGGCGCCAAACACGCATACGACCATCATTGGCACCAAGGCAGAAGCGACTCTCGTCGCTGAAGACGACACGTCTCCATTCGTCCCTCCATTCACGCCTGTCGCGACACCACTGGAGGCGGGCTGCACGATGTTGGGGCGTGAGCGGAAGACGGCCTAACGGTGTGCGGGACCGTAGCCCAGCTTCATGGAGACGGTTGCGAATGGTCCTCGCCGATACCCCAGGAGCAACAGTGTCCCTAATTTGCTGGGAAGTGGCGGTGCGGTCCCCTACGGCACTGCGTAGGATCCTACGGTCTTGGCGTGCATCCGTGCGTCGCTGCGGTCCGGTCCCAGGTCGACGGGCACGTGCACCTTCCGCCGACCACTGGCGACAACATCGATGTACTGTGGAGACCTCACGCCCCACGTGTTGAGCAATTCGGCGGTACGTTCACCCGGCCTCCCGCATGCCCACTATACGCCCTCGCTCAAAGTCCGTCAACTGCATATACGGTTCACGTCCACGCTGTCGCGGCATGCTACCAGTGTTAAAGACTGCGATGGAGTTCCGTATGCCACGGCAAACTGGCGGACACTGACGGCGGCGGTGCACAAATGCTGCGCAGCTAGCGCCATTCGACGGCCAACACCACGGTTCCTGGTGTGTCCGCTGTGCCGTGCGTGTGATCGTTGCTTGTACAGCCCTCTCGCAGTGTCCGGAGCAAGTATGGTGGGTCTGACACACCGGTGTCAATGTGTTCTTTTTTCCATTTCCAGGAGTGTAGAACATTAACCCGCAAAAATCTTCCGGAAGCTTTGAGGAGATGAGCCTCGGGTAGGACCAAGAAGGATCTCCTGAGACCGTGACGGTCATCTCCCAATCTTGGTGAGAGAGCAGCAGAGCCATTGTGAATCCTGCGCCGGACATCTGGCGCACAGGCATATGTTCCTCTGGAATCGAGAAGGCGCATGCTAGTGGTTTCCTACTATGCTGCTCTGTTAGATCACAGATTTTGTAATTTACTATTCTGCACGACACTGCACAGCACTGCTCAACTGTAACTGGTAACAGAACCAAACTAGTGTTCTCTTTTGTCTGGATAGCTAGCCCCCTTTCTTCGCAATTATATCCAGCCCTATCTTGTTGGTTACGCTATCTACCCATCGAATCTTCAGCATTCTTCTGTACCAACGAATTTCGAAAGCTTCCATTCTCTTCTTTTATGAACGCTTTTCGACTATATTTCATTCCATACTAGGCTACATTCCAAAGACTTCAGGCAGTCTTCCTAACACTTAAATTTATATTTTGATGTGATATGTAACAAACGTTCTATTCTTTTGTTTATCTTACATGTACTTATAGGGTCACATATTCGTACATAGATTTCTTTCCAAAAAATTTTTTATGTTAGTTCTCAATGGTTTTAATGTCTGTCATTTTGCATTATCTCATTTCTCGTAGTAAAAAAGAACCTACGCTCTTGCTTGTGCATCGTATTCATGTTCTGCCAAAATATGACCATTAGAATAAAACTAATTACCAAGCAATAAAACAAAAATTATAACAAGTTGATATGGCTATTGTGCAACAAAATGTCTTCTTTTGATAGCTCTGCCGCACAACTTTGAAAAGAGTTTAGGATTAGACTAGTCCGATTGCCATTTAGTGATTTCTTTCACACAGATAATTGCTAAATCAATGGGAAATCTTCGCATTTTAATGCTCGCTCCAAGAAAGTGTTGAGCTGAAATGAGTGTGAGGCTGTTGTAGATTATGTAAGTCAGTCGCAAATATAGATGATGATGATGATGATAATAATAATAATAACAATAAGAACAAAATCAGATGTAATGACGAAGATAATAACAGAGGCAACCAGCGTCGTGAGTTTCTTTCGTGACAGGTCTGATTAGCGCTTTTCTCGGAAAACATACTAGCCGACAGCCAGTCAACTTGACTGGTTTGCATCGCTCACATTTATTTACTTATTACACATTGTCTGAGAAAAGAGAGCTGTATTGTATGATATTGATAAAATGTTTTGAGATGTTGAAGATAGCTTAGTCTATGATCATTTGCCGAACAATAAAGGCAGTTTTATCTGCCAAGCTGTTAATAGTATTGAAAGTAACGCATTTTGTTATGGCTGAAAGTTTTTTTTATATTGTGTGTGATTACTCGTGAAGAATAAAATAAAACTGATTATTAGATTTTTACTGTGTACCATGAATGCGAAAGATGTCCTAAAGTTCAAACATTTATCAGGAAGAACGTTTAAATACTACCCATGGAAATCTTGGGAGGATTGACTTTACGTAAAGCTTCATAACCAGTGAAATAATTTTACAGTGAATAAAGCAATTTTAATCATAGGTAGCAACTTATGTGGTAGAACGTCATTATTTATACAAATCTAGAGGTAAAAGAGGTAATCAGCATTAAAATTTGTAGAAGTTAAAATTCAGTGACAACAAGTTGATTACAGTATGATACGATCTTTATAATACCTTTATAGCGGAAAAGTCAGAGAATAGCTGTACGTTTCCAAACTCACAAAATAAGCTCAAAACGATGAACATAAAAATTTTAATGTCAAGAAATTTTCTTCTCCAATCAGGTCAGTTATAGGAAAGCCTAAGAAGAACCTGTGAATGTGTGGTTCTAAACGGTCACAAATACGTCTGCGTAGAAACGTCTGAAAAAGATCCCTAAATGGTGACCACACCAAACCAACGTAGTGAACACAATGATGAAGGTGTGTGTCCACTTAAACTGAAATCACTCGATCATTGCTACCGCATTATGGCGGGCCTGATAATCAACTGGAACAGGACACTACGTGCTCCCTCTACAGTAACATCGTCCTTTGTCTTAATAATTGAGAATTACAGTTATATGAATGACACGGTATAGATCACAATTTCTATTTCATTTATAGGACTCGTAGTTTCTGCGACGAGTTTTATATCTGTATATGGCATATACTGGCTGAAACCTGCTACAGAAAATAAATAAGAAATTTTGGTCTAGAGTGCGTAATCCAGACAGTTTGAATGTACAGCTCACCGAGGTGTCGGCACGCTAACATATTGCCATCTTTTAGCAAGAATTACAGTAATATAGCCCGGTCAACGAAGACCGAAAAGGGACAAATACGGGAAAAGGGTGGGGGGGGGGGGGGGGGGACTGTTACGAACAACAAAGTGAAAATTCCCACCTATGGGGTGTCAACGTTGGGCTGGGGGTGGGGGGGGGGGGAGCGATGGGCGGCGTTTAGATATCACTTTTTCACGTTTTTCTTGAACAGGTCGAAAATAGCGGCTTCTATAAAAAATGAAACTACATTACATTTTCTACAAAGAAGTTCCATTAATTGTTTGTCTAGAACTATCAGTTCCGGCGTTGCAGGGGATGGAAAAACCGCAAATTATTAAAAATAGTGTTTTAATGGTATAAAATTAGCATAAATTGTTAAATTAACGGGGTTAAGACCACATATCAAATGACTGTGGCGTATCTCCCTACAGTCGTGTTGAGGCATTATATGTGTTCCACATGCTGGTGGTGATAAGGAGCGGGGCAGAAGGTAGAAGTATGAGGGAAGGCAGGTGTCCAGAATAAGCCCACTTACTTCACTCATTTGTGCGTTGGTAAAGCTAAAAAATGACGTGTGAGTAGGGCCTCCCGTCGCGTAGACCGTTCGCCGGGTGCAAGTCCTTCGATCTGACGCCACTTCGGCGACTTGCGCGTCGATGGGGATGAAATGATGGTGAGTAGGACAACACAGCACCCAGTCCCTGAGCGGAGAAAATCTCAGAGCCAGTCGGAAATCGAACGCGAGCCCTTAGGATTGACATTCTGTGGCGCTGACCACTCAACTACCGGGTGCGGACGTTGGCAGAACGAAGAGTGAGGAAGTGAGTCCCCACTAAGTTGCAGGAAACAACTACACTCTGTTTCACAGTCAAACCAACCCTTCCGCAGTGCGCCTTGTAAATCATTGGTGAAGCAGTGTGCGGATAACACTTGGAGAGTGTTATTTCCCACAAAATTCGTTGTGCGCAGAAACGTCTGGGGAATGTTTACTTTCTATAAAATACGTTAACATTAAATGGAACACAGATTTCAGATAGTAATAAAATTACATCTATGAAACGAATGTACGTAAATCTCTGCACGCCGCCTTCCACTGCTAGTAGGGAAACAGAAAACTGATTGTTAGTCATCATGTACTACTGTTGTGGCTGTCTTCTGGGAAAGGTCAGTTCCCCCACCACGAAAATTGTTCGCTCTTTAGTATACACTTAATAATCGACAGTACACTCCCCAGAATTTCCTACCAATTCTCTTACGTGGGTAAACATATCAACTTCACTGAGCATATACAGGAATAGTGGAGTGACTTACATTTTATTAAGTGAGCATTTATTTGTTGTAATTAAGAGAGTTTTGTACAAAATACAAGGAATATTCGGAAATTAAGTTCCGATCGTCAAAAGAGGTATCGGCCAGTCCTTTCCGCCAGTTCTCTGCGCTGGTCTACAGCTTATTGGCTGTGCTAAAATGTTGTTTTCACAACCAACAGTTCTTGTCAGTGACCCATAGACAGCCATTTACGCCCTGTTTGTGGATGATAAAACACTTCACATCGAAAACAATGCAGGAGCGTCTTCAGTGCCCCTGCAGAAAGTGGATGAGAATTGCGTTGAAGAAGGAAACTCATGACAGTTACGTTATGTGGGCTGCATGGCTTCAGGCAAAATTTCTCACCTGGTCCTCGTACTTGGCGGGAAACTATTTTCTAGGCATCTTTATATGCTCACGGTGTGCTCAGTTGTGAGAAGAGTGACGTGTTGCGACGGACAGACATGCTAGAGACACTGCCAAACACATCTGTGCAAAGCTTCATCAGATTATCACAGTGGTTTCCATTTCCGACCGAACGGAACTTACGTTCCGAATATCTCTGGTATATTCTTATAAACAATGGCTGAGAAGTGTTTCATCTATGTGAATTATGATGTCAGTGACCCATCCAATGTTGATGAGAAAGGAATACGTGAGTCGCAGAGCAAACTATGTGTCAACCCACTCTGCATTGTTTCCAGATTTATTCAAGATGGCGGATCAAAGATGGAGACCATAGATACAGCAACGTCGTGATGCCATCATGGTTGGAAGTTCAAATTTTGGCGGAAAAATAGGTCAACTGGGCTACCTCCACTAACCTAACCCCTCTGTTCCCCCCTCCTCTCCACACTGGTCTCCCCTACCCCAGAAAATGGCGAGAAGTTCAAATTTTGGCGCTACCTCCACTAACCTAAGTCATCTGACCGCCACCTCTTCCTAGGAATTGGCTGGGAAAGGACTCAGCCTGTGCTGGGCTGCTGGAGAGAGGACGACTGTACTTATTTTGGAACAATTTATTTATGGATGAATTTCACATAGTTTATTTATTAGACTGATACAAGACACTCATCCTGGCATGCTTGGGTTCTCAGTAAATAGTCTACAGACTACTCCTTAATCATTGAAATAATGAAGCACACTGATATACAGACAGGCAAACAACTCGTAAATTACCGAAATAACGCATATCACACACTGCAGACATAAAAAAGACTCGTGGATCACCGAAATAACGCATGTAAAACGCTTTGCAGGCATGCTTGCTGATTGTAAAATGTCGAAATAATGCATTGCATCAGCCTACAGACATTCAAAGTGCTCGTAAATCACCGTAATAATGGCGTTCACTGAAGTGCAAACACGAAAACAATTAGTAAATTGTCAAAATAATGCATGTAAAATGCTCTGCACACACGCTCACTAACTATAAACTGTCGAAATAATGCACTGCACAACCCACATACCTGAAAACTACTCGTAAATCACCGCAATAATGCATTACACTGATGTAAAGACATGAAAACCACTCGTAAACTGTCGAAATAATGCATTGAACAGCCTGCACACATGCTCACAAAATAATGCAACAGACACGTAAACAACTCGTAAATTGTCAAAAAATAATGCACGTGTAATGCTATGCAAAAGCTCACAATGCTTAAACAGCCGAAAATAATGCAGTGAAAAACCACCCATTGCACGTAAAATCGCTTTAGAACTATAGTCAACTGTGACGTATCAGCAAACTGCCCACCCTACAAAACTCCAAGGCGCACATGCCGGGCAGTGTGCACATGACGATCCCATACGCACGACGCCTCTGACCCACATGCACTTGTTTAAAATTGCTGGTGCAGTACCTCACTCCTTGTGGATACTTAAGTCGCAGGTCGCGCTATAGAGATAGAAAAATGGTTCAAATGGCTCTGAGCACTATGGGACTCAACTGTTGAGGTCATTAGTCCCCTAGAACTTAGAACTAGTTAAACCTAACTAACCTAAGGACATCACAAACATCCATGCCCGAGGCAGGATTCGAACCTGCGACCGTAGCGGTCTTGCGGTTCCAGACTGCAGCGCCTTTAACCGCACGGCCACTTCGGCCGGCATAGAGATAGAGATCTGTATCAATGGTTCCTAGAATAGCACAGGCTGCATTGTTTCTAGCGATTCTAATGGGACATGCGAGTTGTGTCTAGCTGTGCATGCATGCTTACCGGCCCAGTGTGGCTGATGCATCGCCATGATATGTTCACACAGCGGCTAGGACCTGTTTACGAAAATAGCCCCGAATAACACCAATTGCATTCTTCCCAATGGTCCTAACAAGACATCACATGTTCCCTTCCTTGAAATGGTGATGTCCCGCTGTCAACATATGCCTCAGAAATGTTAAACGTTCTCACTGTTAAAGGCTTTCATCATGTCTGTGCATGCTCACGAAAACACCATCAATCATAAAAGCATTCTTGTTGTTTGTAAAGAGAGCACTGTCTAAGCACAGATGGGGCGAAATCAGAACACTTACACAAACAGAATTTGAAGCACTGTCCTACAGAAGAGCAAAATAGAGGGAATTTTCGGTATCCTGCAGCTACTGGTCTGGAGATGCCCTAATGGCACAGTGCTGGATGAGTGATGGCATCCCCACCAGAGATGGATGGTCTGCTTCAACTTGTCCTTGACTGCTTTCTCAAAACTTTCTGTAGATATCTTGCCTCCATCTTGTTTGAATCAGTTTGTAGGCACTACTATGCCCCAGCATGAAGGACATCTTGTGAATGAATGAAGTATTCTGATTGGATCTTACTGAATTTACCCTCCAAATAACTGATGCTGCCGGTGGGGAAGCACTGTCTGCCCTTTTTTTTCTTTCTGCAGACGAGACTTTCAGCATGAAAACTATTTTCGTACAGATAACTATATTGCACTGATAGTTAAACCCTGAGAAGTGGCCTACAGATCGTGAAATACAGAAAGACTCTTACTCAATTATACTGCTCTGAGGATAGAAGCTTGAACGTTAGAGTGTGAAACTTATCTCCAACCCGACAATATATAACTGCGTACCATGTTGATGTAGTAAACATACAGTTCATATCCTGCACCATACAAAATCACCTTTGGGCATCATGCATATAACTATCGACTGCCAGACATTTGTACATATACCGTGAAGACAGATTGCATAAGCACATGCACTATAGGTATGCTCCTCACTGCTGGATATTATCTGCGAGGTCAGGTGGTGATCCACCACCCCCTCCCCCCCTTGTGTGACCAGAGTGCACTCAGTGGACCGAAGTCACTCTCAGATCTGTTGTACAAAGGCTGGTCGGTTCCTCTCATCACAAAGGCGCCACCATTTCACAAACAACAAGAACGATTTCATGAGCATGCACAAGCATGATAACATTTCTGAGACATATGTTGACAGCAGGACATTACCATTTGGGAAGGGAACACGTGATGTCTTATCAGGACCGTCAGGAAGAATGCAATCGGTGCTATTCTGGGATATTTTCGTAAACAGGTCCTGGTCACTGCGCGAACATTTTGCGGTGATGAGTCAGCCATAGTTAGCAAATAAGCACACGTGCACAGCTAGACACAGCTCGCATGTCCTGTTAGGATTGCTAGGAACAATGCAGCCTGTGCTATTCTAGGAAGCATGGGCACAGATTTCTATAGCACAACCTTCGACTTCAGTATCCACAGTTAGAGAGGTATCGCACCAACAACAGTAAACATGAGAGCGAGGGTCAGAGGCGTCTAGCATATGGGACTGGCTTGAGCGCCGCCTGGTATGTGCACCTTGGAGTTCTGTAGAGGGGGCGTTCGCTGATACATGAGAGTTGTCTATAGTTCTAAATCTACTTTACGTGCAATGAGTGGTTGTACACTTTATTATTTTTGGCTGTTTTAGCATTGTGAGCGTTTGTATAGCGTTTACACATGCATTATTTTTTGACAATTTATAAGTTCCTTTCGTGTTGTCTGCAAAGCATTTTACATGAATTCAGGTCTGTAGGGTGTGCTATGCACTAATTCGGTAATTTACGAGTTGTTTACGTGTCTCTATATGAGTCTACTTCATTATTTCTGTGGTTTACGAATATTTTGCCGGTCTGTAGACTATTTACTGAGACCCCAAACATGCCGTGGTGAGTGTTTTGTATCAGTCTAACAAATAAACTACTTGAAATCCGTCCATAAACAAATTGTTCCATAATATATAAAGTACAATCCTTCCTCTCTCCAGCAGCCCAGAACAAGCTTAGTGTCTTTTCCCGCCATTTTTCTGACCGACCATCATCTTTGATTACATGACAGAAGGGATGACAGTGTCCTCTGGTGGCAGTACTGTGTACTAGGTCAGTTGGACTCCAGACCTCATGGTGAAGACACTGGATGGAGCTACTGCCTCAAATAGTTTAAATAAACGCTGCATGCAAAATAAAGACTTATGTCTATCATATCCAGCAGCCCAGCTCATGGCTGAGCCCTTTACCCACCAATTCCTAAGAAGAGGTGCAAATCTGATGACTTGGGTTAGTGGAAGCAGCCCAAGTGACCTATTTCCCCTACCAAAATTTGAACTTCCTGCCATTTTCTGGGGTAGGGGAGGGGTTAGCTTAGTGGAGGTAGCCAATTGGCCTATTTTCCCACCAAAATTTGAACTTCCCACGATTACGTCATTGTGATGTGGCCATATCTATCCTGATCTTGTATCCGCCATCTTGAATAAATTTGGTAATAATGCAGAGTGGGGTGACATGTAGATTTTTCTACTACTTATGTGGCTTGGTAAATGCCAATTATTTGAGAAAAGGTGTAAAAGCTGATAGTTCAAGAATTAAAAAAAAAACAGATGGTATTTATGCATCTTGCAGACAAGAGTACACCAGTGCTAAGTCAATTAAAAGTTTTGTAGGAGAAGCTGTCGCAGAGAAACAACCTTCAACATCAGCTAGAGTAAACTGTTTCCGTTCAGCTGAAGCGAAATCTGCTCTTAAAACTAGGAGTCTGTTTTGTGTGGAAGCTATTGATGATGAAGTTTTCGATAAACAGAAGGAAAAAAGAAACTATAAACGGCGGCGAAAGCTATACAGTGTTCGATCCTTGAGTTACGATAGCACAATACGGTTCGAGCAGTCAAGAGGAACGATGAATTTGGAGTACTCCATCTGAAGACCTATTTGCTCTGATGGGGATCTACACGCTGTAGATGCAAGACATCAACAGAAATGCTATAAAAAGCTACTTATAGGCTCAGCATCTAAATGCAGAAAATATGGACGCCCTGAGAATGAAGGAATAGTCAGTCACTTTTGCAGCACCATCTGCGCCACAAAAGCAGTTGTATGCTTTAGTAGTTCAGGTGAAAAATTTTGAATGATGCATGCTATCCTTAGAAGCGCAAAGACGAGCAAGCAGAACGGGAAAGAACTGTAAAAGCTGCTTCCACTGTAATCTTAGAAGATAATGAGGCAATGGCACATGATAGTTCTTTTTTTCCACCTTGTGACAAATTCTGTAATGTGCCTGACACCTATATTCCCAGATGACAGAAACTCAGATCGATACCAAACGTTGTATGTCGATAGACTATCAAACAAAACTCCGATTTAGTTCGTACTATATGCTGGCTCCCAGCAGAACGGGAGTAAACTTCAGTTAAAAGTAACACAAAAACTATGGATTACAGGCAAACTATAACAACGCGACCACAGCATGCTCAGCTTCCGTGGAGAAGCTTGTAGAGAGTTGGATCGTCGTATCGAAGATCCTGCGTTCAAATGCCAGTAATGACAGCCGTTTTTAATGTATTATGAGTGGAAGTGTTATACGGAACAATATCTTCATGACATTTAAAGGAGCTGTCTGGAGTTTACAGGTTAAACTTCGTTTCTTTGAAAGCAGTGCACCTACAAAGTACATTTATGGTTTCACGGAATATCCAAACAGACCAGAAAAATAACGAAACCATTGCATCAAACGTGTGGACGTAGAGGTAATAATATAATAATAATAAAACAGTATTAATAATAAACAAAGGAATATCAATAATAAGTACGAAACATTCAAAAATCAACGCAAACACGACCACATAAACACACACATACAATGTCATTCATTGAGGAACAAAGGCTTCACAATAATGGTTACATACAAATAATTACTCACAGATACGCTTTTCCTGTGATTCTTACTTCTGGTGTTACTTTTAATTACCGTTTTCGTATGCTCTACTGATGTCTAATTCCACTGGAAATTCTGTGTTGGATCGGCAACAGTTGAGGTCTCAGGATACGTTCTTCTGCAATTCAGAGTTATTGAATGCAGCAAAAGTGAAGATATTTGCTGGAAGTAATCATCATAGTACATGATACACCTCATACAAAAAGCTGTGTTGTTATAATAAGGGCCTACACGGTTCGAATTGTTTGCACTGGGATGGTCATTCTCTGACCGAAATCGATCTGTAAAATAAAGGATTTCAGTCTTTACGACCGATGCTGCCATTTTTCCAAAATATACGTTATACTGGACGAAAGCGCAGAGCACGAACTAGATCGGAGATTTGGTTAGTACTCTATTGACATACTACGTTTGCTACTGATATGACTGCCTGACATCTGGAGGTTTGGGGGTGAGGAAACGGTACTTCGTACACTCCGTGTCTTCATGGATTGCATTTCAGCGAAGAAAAGGGGCGAAACCCAAAACTGAAAGAAAGCTGGCATCTAAAGGGTGGTCCATTGATAGTGACCGGGCCAAATATCCCACGAAATAAGCATCAAACGAAAAAACTACAAAAACGAAACTCGTCTAGTTCGAAGGGTGAAACCAGATGGCGCGTGCGAACATTACGGAAGACGAACTACTGTCTGTTGAGAGGAATGTCGTTATACGCATTGCCAAATGAATTGAGGTTGACGGACATCATTTTGAGCATTTATTGCATTAATGTGGTATTTACAGGTAATTACGCTGTACCAGCATGCGTTCTCAGAAATGATAAGTTCACAAAGGTGCATGTATCAAATTGGAACAACCGAAATAAAATGTTCAAACGTCCCTACCTTCTGCATTTTAAATTAAAAAACCTACCTGTTACCAACTGTTCGTCTAATATTGTGAGCCATACGTTTGTAACTATTACAGCGCCATCTATCACAAAGCTAAAAAAGTGGTCCAACTAAAACATTCACATTTCTTTACGTATTACACGAATATGTAATAAAAAATGGGGGTTCCTATTTAAAAAACGCAGTTGATATCGGTTTGACCTATGGCAGCGCCATCTAGCGGGCCAACCATTTCGCCATCTGGTTTGCCCCTTCAAGCTAGACAAGTTTCGTTCTTTGTAGTATTTTCGTTTGACGCTTATTGCGTGAGATATCTGGACCACCCTGTATATCTCACGTCCCCACTGCAGCCACTCGCCCTCGATCATTCATATCACCTCTACTACGTGCTGTTGCCCCTTCATTGACAGGAAGGCCGACCCAGTAGTACCTGAAGCTGTACTGAAGATGATGTTTTCTCCGATGTGCTACTGGGTGTGGGGGATGTTGTGGGTGACGAAAAGCTGGCACTACATGTTACGTGGTTTGTGGCATGTCCCATGGTACGTGTGTGAATGGTGCACCGTTACTCGAGCTGCAAGATGACGACGATAAGATTGTCGATTATTGAAATGTACCCACTGAAGATGTTATTTTACAATAAGTAACGATGATCATGTTTGGTTTGTGGGGCGCCCAACTGCCCGGTCATCAGTGCCCGTACAAAGTCCCAACTTTTACGCAGTCCAATTTTTTGACACAGTACAATCTAGCCACTGTTACAAATGATGATGATGGTGGTGGTGGTGGTGAAATGAAGAGGACAACACAAACACACAGTCCCCTGGCAGAGAAAATCCCCAACCTGACCTGGGATCGAACCCGGGACCCACGATAACTGATGCAGATTTTCTGCTGTTTCTAAGTTTAGTTGGCATTAAACATTAATTTTTTTATCATAAAACATTATTTTTCATAATTTGCCATTTTTACATCCCCTGCAATGTGTATATTAATAATTCTACGGACAAAATGAATAGGAGTTTTACTGTGGGAAATTTATTGTAGTTTAAGTTCGTGCTGGGAAATATTCTCTACCGAAGCTATTTTCTACAGAGCTATTCAAGAAAAACCTAAAAACGTGACCTATAAACACCCGTTACCACAACGCCCACGCCCAACAGGTGGGGAATTATACACTCCTGGAAATTGAAATAAGAACACCGTGAATTCATTGTCCCAGGAAGGGGAAACTTTATTGACACATTCCTGGGGTCAGATACATCACATGATCACACTGACAGACCCACAGGCACATAGACACAGGCAACAGAGCATGCAGAATGTCGGCACTAGTACAGTGTATATCCACCTTTCGCAGCAATGCAGGCTGCTATTCTCCCATGGAGACGATCGTAGAGATGCTGGATGTAGTCCTGTGGAACGGCTTGCCATGCCATTTCCACCTGGCGCCTCAGTTGGACCAGCGTTCGTGCTGGACGTGCAGACCGCGTGAGACGACGCTTCATCCAGTCCCAAACATGCTCAATGGGGGACAGATCCGGAGATCTTGCTGGCCAGGGTAGTTGACTTGCACCTTCTAGAGCACGTTGGGTGGCACGGGACACATGCGGACGTGCATTGTCCTGTTGGAACAGCAAGTTCCCTTGCCGGTCTAGGAATGGTAGAACGATGGGTTCGATGACGGTTTGGATGTACCGTGCACTATTCAGTGTCCCCTCGACGATCACCAGTGGTGTACGGCCAGTGTTGGAGATCGCTCCCCACACCATGATGCCGGGTGTTGGCCCTGTGTGCCTCGGTAGTATGCAGTCCTGATTGTGGCGCTCACCTGCACGGCGCCAAACACACATACGACCATCATTGGCACCAAGGCAGAAGCGACTCTCATCGCTGAAGGCGACACGTCTCCATTCGTCCCTCCATTCACGCCTGTCGCGACACCACTGGAGGCGGGCTGCATGTTGGGGCGTGAGCGGAAGACGGCCTAACGGTGTGCGGGACCGTAGCCCAGCTTCATGGAGACGGTTGCGAATGGTCCTCGCCGATACCCCAGGAGCAACAGTGTCCCTAATTTGCTGGGAAGTGGCGGTGCGGTCCCCTACGGCACTGCGTAGGATCCAACGGTCTTGGCGTGCATCCGTGCGTCGCTGCGGTCCGGTCCCAGGTCGACGGGCACGTGCACCTTCCGCCGACCACTGGCGACAACATCGATGTACTGTGGAGACCTCACGCCCCACGTGTTGAGCAATTCGGCGGTACGTCCACCCGGCCTCCCGCATGCCCACTATACGCCCTCGCTCAAAGTCCGTCAACTGCACATACGGTTCACGTCCACGCTGTCACGGCATGCTACCAGTGTTAAAGACTGCGATGGAGCTCCGTATGCCACGGCAAACTGGCTGACACTGACGGCGGCGGTGCACAAATGCTGCGCAGCTAGCGCCATTCGACGGCCAACACCGCGGTTCCTGGTGTGTCCGCTGTGCCGTGCGTGTGATCATTGCTTGTACAGCCCTCTCGCAGTGTCCGGAGCAAGTATGGTGGGTCTGACACACCGGTGTCAATGTGTTCTTTTTTCCATTTCCAGGAGTGTAGTATGTTTTTCACGACAACTCTCCCCTACCAGAGCACAAACTTTTGCGACTTCAAGAAATTTTTCTGCTAATTTTCGTTCGTTGACAGGACTAACAACAAGAAAACCAATAACATGACGACTCTAGTCGTGAATACCAGTGAGGAGAGCCTCCAAGCCGCCGGCTATCGCGTGCAGTCACCTGCTGCGTAGCCTAGGAGTCGCCCGCGCCCGGTGGTGTAGAGACAGCAGTCGGCGCGCCGCGGCGCGGTCCGTGTCGACTATCGATCTGAGACGGCGGGGATCTCCCCCGCTGCCATCAGCGGGGTCGCGCCGCCGCCTGTTGTGGCCCGTGATTTCCTGCGCCCGGCGGGGGCAGATAAACAACAGTAATAAATAGCGCCGCCGCCGCCGCTGCTGTGGTCCGAAGCACGTAGTGCTACGTGCCGGGGGTCCCGCAGCAGAGAAACACTGCAGGCCGCCGCTGTGCTGTGCGAGGGCACCTGGAGTCCCACAAGACTTCCAGCACACCTCGTTACATGTCCACTGACTTCTCATCGTCAGTCCGCATCACGACATCAGAAATCCGTTAATAACACTACCGGAACAGGAAACTGTTGCACCAGTAACACCTTGACTGAACACTAGCAAACTGATATTCCAATATTTCCACGCCACTGATGGTTGTTGACTAAAGTTTCATCCTCGTGTGAACTTATTTTTCGTACGAAAAAGAACCATCGTACCCAAAAGCAATACTGTAGTTACATGACCGATACTGAAAGGGTTTAGCATTACTAGAGCTTTTCAGGTGGATACCGCAACATAGCAAGCCCAGAGAACATACACAGGCAGTTAATAACCGTTTTCTCGATTTAGAGAGAGGTCGAATTACTGGTATCAGGAAACTGGCATCATCGCACCAACAGATGGCACAAGCAGGTGACTGCATGTCTGTAGTGCAAAGATTGCAAAACGAATGGTGACGAGGTGGACTCAGGACTACAGTTCAACCAAACGAATAGGTACGAGTCCTTCTAGAACAGGGGCAGCCAAGAATTCAGCTATCGAGCTGTACACTTGCTCTCAGAATGAATGCACACCTCCCCCATTTCCACGGCAATACTGACTGAGTGGCAGGAGACGGAAGAGGGAGAGTCTGCGAGAACATCACATTTATATGGCAGTGCATTCACACTGCCTGTGACAGTTTAATATTTATCAATTCTCAACTACATATACCATTAACACAAACAAAATATTCAGGTACTAAAATGTAAACTTTCACGGCCGGAAATATCATGTCCATTATAATTATCCAGGCTGTTATACCGTGGTCGGTTGATGAATTCTGAGGTGATTCCCAACGTTTCGTCTCCGACTGCGGGAGACATCTTCAAGGGGGTCCGTAGCTTGATGGAAGGCCCAACACACACACTGGCTCGCTACTGACTGCCGCTAAATTCCATGTCCGCGCGCCCCCGCGCCGCGGCGTGACGTCACGTGTTTTGAAAACGTCAGTGCAACTGGCCGCTGTCCGTCGCCGTCGATCGCCGTTGCCAACACCCAGTAGTGGACGAGTGGTACACATCTTCTTTAACACCGGCATCCATATACCGTTTAATTTGACGCCCTCCTCCTTTCGGTTGAAATTATTTGGGTGTTTAGCGATTTCGATTGCCTCCCTGTAGAGCCTTTCGTAGTATCCGCTCGTGGCCGCTAGTATTTGCGTCTCCTCGAAACGAATATTGTGGTTCCCTGGCTGGAAAGCATGCTCCGCAACAGCTGATGGTTCCGTTTCTCCTCTTCTACAATTTCCCTTGCGCTCTTCCAAACGTTTAGAAACAGTTCTTTTGGTGGTACCCACATAAACATCACCACAGCTGCATGGGATCCTATACACTCCAGATTTTTCCAATGGTTTGCGAGCGTCCTTGGCAGGCCTAAGGTATTCCTGTATCTTCCTGGTGGGCTTGTAAATTACGGTAATATTCCGCTTCGTCAAGATCCTCCCTATTCTTTCCGTTACATTTTTAACAAACGGCAGGAAAACCTTAGATTTTGCAGTAGCCTGTACGTCAGTATGATTTCTGCGTGGCTGCCTCAACGCACGTTTTATTTCGGCGGACGAATATCCGTTCTTCGTTAGTGCATTGTGGAGATGTTCCATCTCAGCGTCGAGCAACTCAGGTTCACAAATATTTCTAGCTCTGTCCGCTAACGTCTTGATAACACCCCGCTTCTGTTGTGGGTGGTGGTTCGAATCCAGGTGCAAATAACGGTCCGTGTGCGTGGGTTTGCGGTACACTGAGTGGCCCAAACTACCATTTTCGTTTCTAAACACAAGCACATCGAGGAAATGTAGTTTGCCGTCTACCTCCTCCTCCATAGTAAACAGAATTCTTGAGTTTATACTGTTCAGATGTTCGTGGAACCGGCTTAGTTCCTCCCTACCATGTCTCCACAACACAAACGTGTCATCCACGTATCGGGACCATACATTTGGTTTCTTGCTGGCAGTACCTAAGGCCTGTTCTTCGAATTTCTCCATAAATAAGTTTTGCAATTACGGGACTTAGGGGGCTTCCCATAGTCACGCCATCCGTTTGCTCATAAAACTGTTCATTCAACTTGAAGTATGTGGTCGTCAAACAACACTTAAACAGCTCTAAAATATCGGCAGGAAAAATTCGATCCAGCTGTTCCAATACATCATTAAGTGGAACCATGGTAAACAGCGATACCACTTCGAAGCTGACCAATATGTCCTCCGGCTGGACCACTATGCCATTTAATCTGCTGATGAAATGTATAGAATTCTTTATATATGAGTCCGAACGGCCCACATGTGGTTTTAACAGCGTAGTCAAGAACTTGGCTAACGAGTAGGTGGGCGAACCAATGGCACTTAGTATCGGTCTTAACGGAACATTTTCTTTATGAATTTTGGGCAATCCATAGAGCCTCGGTGGTATCGCAACCGAACTGCAGAGACCTTTCTGTACACTCTCTTCAATGGAGGACTTTTTTATTAACCGCGACACAGTTCTGAGAACGTTGTTAGTGGGGTCCTTATTCAGCTTCCTATATGCTTGCGGATCCAGTAGATCCGTAATTTTTCTCTGATAGTCGGCCACATCCATAACCACCGTTGCGCTTCCTTTGTCAGCTGGGAGAACCATAATACTATCGTCGTCATTCAGGAGTTTTAAAGCTCTTCTCTCTATGGATGTGGCCGACTATCAGAGAAAAATTACAGATCTACTGGATCCGCAAGCATATAGGAAGCTGAATAAGGACCCCACTAACAACGTTCTCAGAACTGTGTCGCGGTTAATAAAAAACGTCCTCCATTGAAGAGAGTGTACAGAAAGGTCTCTGCAGTTCGGTTGCGATACCACCGAGGCTTTATGGATTGCCCAAAATTCATAAAGAAAATGTTCCGTTAAGACCGATACTAAGTGCCATTGGTTCGCCCACCTACTCGTTAGCCAAGTTCTTGACTACGCTGTTAAAACCACATGTGGGCCGTTCCGACTCGTATATAAAGAATTCGACACATTTCATTAGCAGATTGAATGGCATAGTGGTCCAGCCGGAGGACATATTGGTCAGCTTCGAAGTGGTATCGCTGTTTACCATGGTTCCACTTAATGATGTATTGGAACAGCTGGATAGAATTTTTCCTGCCGATATTTTAGAGCTGTTTAAGTGTTGTTTGACGACCACATACTTCAAGTGGAATGAACAGTTTTATGAGCAAACGGATGGCGTGGCTATGGGAAGCCCCCTAAGTCCCGTAATTGCAAACTTCTTTATGGAGAAATTCGAAGAACAGGCCTTAGGTACTGCCAGCAAGAAACCAAATGTATGGTTCCGATACGTGGATGACACGTTTGTGTTGTGGAGACATGGTAGGGAGGAACTAAGCCGGTTCCACGAACATCTGAACAGTATAAACTCAAGAATTCTGTTTACTATGGAGGAGGAGGTAGACGGCAAACTACATTTCCTCGATGTGCTTGTGTTTAGAAACGAAAATGGTAGTTTGGGCCACTCAGTGTACCGCAAACCCACGCACACGGACCGTTATTTGCACCTGGATTCCAACCACCACCCACAACAGAAGCGGGGTGCCATTTTTCAATCCAGAAACAAAGCGCCAATCAGCTCAATGGAAGCACACCGATTCACCGGCACCAAAAAAATTTCGGGTAACCGCCAGTGCTGAAGAAATGTTGGTGTCCATGTTCTGGGACAGCGAGGGCGTAATCCTTACCCATTGCGTTCCAAAGGGCACTACGGTAACAGGTGCATCCTATGAAAATTTTTTGAAGAACAAATTCCTTCCTGCACTGCAACAAAAAACTCCGGGAAGGGCTGCGCGTGTGCTGTTTCACCAAGACAACGCACCCACACATCGAGCTAACGTTACGCAACAGTTTCTTCGTGATAACAACTTTGAAGTGATTCCTCATGCTCCCTACTCACCTGACCTGGCTCCTAGTGACTTTTGGCTTTTTCCAACAATGAAAGACACTCTCCGTGGCGGCACATTCACCAGCCGTGCTGCTATTGCCTCAGCGATTTTCCGGTGGTCAAAACAGACTCCTAAAGAAGCCTTCGCCGCTGCCATGGAATCATGGCGTCAGCGTTGTGAAAAATGTGTATGTGTGCAGGGTGATTACGTCGAGAAGTAACGCCAGTTTCATCGATTTCGGGTGAGTAGTTAATTAGAAAAAAAAAATCGGAGGCCTCAGAACTTGAATGCACATCGTAGGTGAAAAGGTGTCCGACATGGCTATGGCTGTATGACGAGAATTAACAGGCTTTGAACGGGGGTTGGTAGGCTGAGTTAGACGCATGGGACATTCCATTTCGGAAATCGTTACGGAATTCATTATTGCAGAAACAGTGACAAGTGCGTGCTGAGAATAATAAATTTCAGGCGTTACCTTTCACCACAAACAATGCGGTGGCCTCCGGCCTTCACTTGACGTCCGAGAGCAGCGGCGTTTGCGTAGAGTTGTCCGTGCTGACAGTCGGTTTAGTTCAGCTACTAGGAGACCAATTGCGGCCATTCATTGTCTTCATGTTCCCAAACAACGATGAAATTTTTATGGATGACAGTCCGCCACGTCACTAGAACACTCTTATTTGCAATTGGTTTGACAAACATTCTGGACAATTCGAACGAATAATTTGGCCACTCATACCGCCCGACATAAATCCCATTGAACATTTATGGGACATAATCGAGAGATCCTGCACCTACATCTACATTTACATCCATACTCTGCAAGCCACCTGACGGTGTGTGGCGGAGGGTACCTTGAGTACCTCTATCGGTTCTCCCTTCTATTCCAGTCTCGTATTGTTCGTGGAAAGAAGGATTGTCGGTATGCCTCTGTGTGGCCTCTGATCTCTCTGATTTTATCCTCGTGGTCTCTTCGCGAGATATACGTAGGAGGGTGCAATATACTGCTAGACTCCTCGGTGAAGGTATGTTCTCGAAACTTCAACAAAAGCCCGTACCGAGCTACTGAGCGTCTCTCCTGCAGGGTCTTCCATTGGAATTTATCTATCATCTCCGTAACGCTTTCGCGATTACTAAATGCTCCTGTAACGAAGCGCGCTGCTCTCCGTTGGATCTTCTCTATCTCTTCTATCAACCCTATCTGGTACGGATCCCACACTGATAAGCAGTATTCAAACAGTGGGCGAACAAGCGTACTGTAACCTACTTCCTTTGTTTTCGGATTGCATTTCCTTAGGATTCTTCCAATGAATCTCAGTCTGACATCTGCTTAACCGAAGATCAACTTTATATGATCATTCCATTTTAAATCACTCCTAATGCCTACTCCCAGATAATTTATGGAATTAACTGCTTCCAGTTGCTGACCTGCTATATTGTAGCTAAATAATAAAGGATCATTCTTTCTATGTATTTGCAGCACATGACACTTGTCTACATTGAGATTCAATTGCCATTCCCAGCACAATGCGTCAATTGGCTGCAGATCCTCCTGCATTTCAGTACAATTTTCCTTTGTGACAACCTCTCAATATACCACAGCATTATCCGCAAAAAAGCCTCAGTGAACTTCCGATGTCATCCACAAGGTCATTTATGTATATTGTGAATAGCAACGGTCCTGCGACACTCCCCTGCGGCACACCTGAAATCACTCTTACTTCGGAAGACTTCTCTCCATTGAGAATGACATGCTGCGTTCTGTTATCTAGGAACTCTTCAATCCAATCACACAATTGGTCTGATAGTCCATATGCTCTTGCTTTGTTCACCCGCAAAACATTCGCACTTGTGGATGGCTATGGAGGCAGAATGGTTCAGTACTTCTGCAGGGCCTTCCTACGACTTGTTGACACCATGCATACCACGTCGAGTTGCAGCATCACGCCGCCAAATGGAGATCGGACGCCATTTTAGGATCTTGAAAGGGTTCTATAGTCCCCTTTCATTATCATTTCAGTTGCTTTCCAGTGATACAGAACTCTCTGGCATGTGTGAGTGAATGAATGTGGGTGTGTTCCAATTTGCTATATGGTGGTTTCGTCTGCTGCAGAGAATCAGCGGTAGCCATACAGAATGGGCAACCTGCGACTGAACCGCCGAATCTTTCCATCAGTAAATGGGGTAAGTTCTCAACTGACTCGGTTGTTTTAACCTCCTCCACTGACGGAATGACCCGCTTCCTAATTCCGTATGTATAGAGCCAATATGGACTTGTAGCTGTCACGCCTTTGCGCTTACTGCTACGTATTTTAACCGTAAATAGCTCAGTCCTAATGGTAAGAGGTAGTAGTGAATTCACGTTGTTAATCTTTGAATACAGCACAGCTGCCACAAGCTCAGCTCACTTTTACTCCACTCCTACCCTCGCCATTGCACCACATTAATTAGGTGCTACATGGACCTTGCTAAATTCACTTGCGTATACATTTTTGACCGTTACTCGCCAGTATTTACCTAATGATTAGTACACTCCTAACCGGACTATTTCCGAAAGAGCTGTGATGATTGAACGGGTTCGATCCACGGCCTACAGTGCCCTACAGTTCACACGGTAACACTGCCTACCTGACCCACTTAACTTGGTAGTGAGCTTATGTATCCAATCACCACTGCTAGCAACAGTGGATAATCCTATCAGCACGACGAGAGCAGCAGACTTACCGTCGAATCCTCCTGAAAACACTTATAACTACGGTCGCCAGCTCTGAAGGAGCAAAAGAATAAATCAATTTTTTGGCTCGTTTCTAAGTGAAACGGCTTGAGTTGAATTTAAACTTAATTCTGAATATTACTATTTCTGATCATTCTAGGTGATTCTACAAAGCAAATAGTCTCTCAATTTCTGTGAGTTGGCTTGGTAATTACCACCAAGACAACTTATGCAACTTAGGTTATCAAAATTCTATCCTTCAACTTATTTAATGATTTTGGATATTACTCTTTGGACAATTGATATAGAATTAGTTAAGTGACTTTACTTGAAAGGTTACTCAGAAAAATTTAAGTAACTATAAATAGGCGACTCATTCTGGTGTGACTATTGCTCTTTTCAACATTCTTAAACGCTAAAGTATTCTACAACCAAAAGAATTGTAAATGAAAGAGGCGATGGTGGCCTCAGTCTGATTTCACTACACTATGTTTCAGGTTACTACACTTTACAATGAACAACATGCGTCGTAATTTTACTCATTACTATATTCTGTCCTCTGCACTTGCACAAAAGAAAACTGGTATTCTCCTTTTACATGTATACAAAGTTCGACTTAACAATTGCAAGCAGTCTTGCCTTGGGTAGACGTGTCGGTGCTGGTGGTGAGATGCATGTGGCTAACGCAGCTCTTCACGCCTCATGCCTTTAATGGCGGCTGGAACTACGAGCTGTAGCACTCGTATAAGCTACTGCACGTCCGCCATAAAATCTGGGCGCAGGAACTCTTACAATCAGCCCCAGTGGCATAGAGACGGCTTCGACAACCATTCGTCGCGTTCTACTCCACAAACGGCGACGATATTCGCCTCTTCGCTGTTGCACAATCACTTTTGCGTGAGCACAGTTACGCACGTCCGATCACGTCAACACTCTCCAGGCCATTTCATTGTTCAGTCCCTGTGTCTCCAGCTACCTCTAGCTACGCTCATATCACCAAGAGTGGGGGCGTTCCCCTACCACCTTTTCACCGAAATCATTTAGTATTTAAGAATATTTATATTACCCTGGAGTTCATACCAGTCATAATAATTTACTACTAGCGCTTTATAACATTAAATCATACAGTAATAACTTATAATTACCAAGAAAAAGAATACATTTGACTACGAGAGCTTAGTGCATTGTCTGACAGGTAGCGCTAATTCCCAGTTTCGCCAATAGATGGCACAGGGTGCACTCCCTGGCAGTCTCACACCAGCGCGCCCGTTTCCGACGTGCGGGCTCCAAATTACTGTCAGCCCACCATCATTTCAGTTCCGTTACAAACCCTTGTAGTTTTCAAGTAGGCAAATAAGTTTGCTGCCCTTGTGTGAAAGTTACCGATGTTGGGTTGGTGGCGGAAGCTTCATCTCTGTGTTTTCCTGGCCACGGGGTCGCGCGGGAAACGTTGGAGTGTGTGAGACGGTCAATCTGGTTTCAGTGCACCGCGAATCCGCAGCCGAAGTCCCTCCGAAGAAGGGTGAGATGATTTAACCGCGTGGCGCGTTGTCTCATAGCCAGAGGAGAGCTGTTAGTTTTTGGCCTCGCGTTTCAACTTATAAAGATCGTTTTACTGGGTCGCGGTAAGGTATGCAAGGCTTTTGCAGACTTTCAGTTTGGTTCCTAATGCAGACTTGACTTTGATCCGTAAGAAGAACGTAGCTCAAAGGTGTTGCATACGTTGAAGCGCCCTCGGTTCAGCGTAAATATTTGTGTGCCTGCAACTGCGTGTCTATACATACTAATCTATCCGAGTCCTGGTACTTTTTTCCCCTTTGTGAACTTTCTTTGTCTCATTACTCTATCTTCGTCAGAAATCATCCACGTTGGTTAATATTAGAGTTTTTTGGCCCTCTGCTATTATCCTTTGTCTATTCACATGTGTCCTCTGTAAAATGTTAATTGATCACGAGTGCGTGGTTTGATGTTACTAAAATTTGTCTCCACGAACCAAGTGGGCACACGAGTCTGTTGCGAAACGTGTAGCTTTTCACGAGCAATTGTACGTAGTTACCAGGCAACAGCAGTTGTATAGATGCCTTACATCGATATTATGAGGAATAAATAATTTTACTTCCAATCTTATCTAGTGTACCGATGTTACGTCTCTGTTACCCATGCCATTTACCTTGTAGATTCCTTGTTAGCCCATCCATAGCGTTTCCATGGGCACGGGTCCAGTAATGAGTATTCCCTTTTTATTTTAAACAAATTCTTTAAAATAGACCTTTTTTTCAGGGATGTTGCAGCAAGCTGCTCTTATGCACAGTGTTCACGCACACTTTACTTTATTTTAATATCTGATTCACGTGAACAATGCCTGGATCATATTTAATAATTACATCCCGTTCCTTATGAATGACTTTATAATGAATGTTCTTTTATGAGTTTTTCTTATGAATAAATTAAGTAATTTTCCGACTCAGCCCAACCTCTGATTTTTCATGTGACTAGAGTTGGTGGTGACCCAATCCTTTACGTTGACTTCAATGTCAGATAGCATTTTCTTATTCAAAGTGCGCTTCACGCACCTTACACATATATTTATTCACGCTACTTACATGCTACTCCATTTCATCTCGGTGTATAAAGTCTCCATATTCTTCGTTCAGTTCCAGGGAAAACTGTTGCAACCGACATTGGAATAATGCGTGCGTCTTCAAACATTTTTCTATTCGAACCACCAATTTCTTCTAGTCCTCCATGCCCGCAAATTTAGCACAAAGTGTTTGCTAACGTAAGAGCAATGAATCGTTGTTATATTTTTCTCTTTCATTGTCAGATAAATATTTAAGTTCCTACTGCGTGGCATTGTGACGTTATTTCATGGCAATTTTGCATTACCCGTTGATTATGAGACTGCATTATCGATATTGAGATTTATCACCCATTTATTCGGTTATTCCAGTTAATTTGTAAACGCTTGTGACGAAAGATAGCAAGGCTGCCTCTTTTTGTGCAAACATCCATTTGACCTGCTAATCTTTTTCGTACCACGAACAAACAACGAAGGGTAAACAGTACTGATATCACGATTCTGAGAAACTGAAGCGAGTTGCGCCGACCGGAAAAATGTAATACCGCAGTACTAAATAGAATGTCGCGTGGGATCGGGTACTTCCGTCGAGGACCGAGAAGAGAAGAGACAGGCCTCGCCAGCGTCCGGCTCGCATGTCCGGCTCGCATGGCGTTTCGTAGGCCTGCCCTGTTCTAGAGCGACTACACAACCAGAAGACGGATGCATTTTTCGATTAGCTACAACGAATATATAGATAAAAACAACTTAAATCTGGTCAGAGATTACAAGTAGTGTCACAACGAACCATGCAAGCAGCTTATTGGAAGCTGGGGTGAGATCTCGGGTTACTATGCGTTGTCGGTGCTGACATCATACCACTGGCCATAGAGGCTTGCATGGTACAGTGCCAGACTCAACTGGGACCTCGAATGGAGTTCGCTGGTGTTCAGCGATGAGTCTCGCTTCTGTTTGTGTCTGTCAGGTAGGCACCAACATGTCTGTAGACGACGTGGTGAAAGACCACAGGCAGCAGGAACTCTAGAGACGCACCGGTCTCCAACTCGTCGTATAGCTGTGCTGAGAATTTTTCAGTATGTCAGTAGGTATTGTTTTCTAATCGTTGAAGGAGGGCTGAATGTTCACAAGAATGTTCCAAGAACAGCAGCTCTGCTGCTGTACCATTCATGGCCAGAATACCAAACGCCATACTCCTGCACAACAAAACAAGTCCCACGAAAAAAGTCTTCAGGAATGTACGGAACCATTACTTGCCTGTCGAGTCTCCTGCTTTAGGGCCTGTTACCTCTATAGTACGCATGGAATGCAATGGAAGACGTAGACTATCAGAACAGCATCTAGCTAGCAACCTTCGTGAACTGTCACGTCATCAATTTCAGGTATCGCAACTAATTTCAGAGAATAATATCCGGAGGCCATATCACATTCCACAAGAGTGTATTCGTGATTGTAGTGGATGCAACACTGAACTCGGATAAGAGAGAAGCTTGTGTAAATTGAAGACCCTTTTATGAGCTGCAGACAAGTTCGTCGAAAAACAATATTCAAAATCGATGTTTTGGAAAGCTGATGGATAAACCGAATGCGTTCTGACGTCGTTATCGTTATGGCACAGCGTGGATCCATCAGTATATGCAAGGGAAATAACTGCAATGAAAACAGTTTGTTAGTGTGGATCAACGAGGACTGAAAATGATGTAAAGCATTTTGTCCGCGGGAAAGGGGTTATGACTAGTTTTGGGAGACTCACGAAGTATCTTTATACTCGAACTGCCAGTTTTAGAAAACGGAAAGATAAAGACTGCTTCCTATTATTCAACACCACCGAATCATCCGTACAAGAAGGAGAAATGGCGGCACTGCTTCCCAGGCTATGTGTTGAATCGATCAACATAACGGAAAATACTGCACTGGGGCCAACAAATCACAGGCATTGCAGCGTAAGTGTTGTCTTGAAGCGTGTACTACTCGGTCGTACTACATTTCAGAGTAACAGACCGCGATCAGTAAATGAGTATTTGAGGTGTAGTGTGTGAACTATATTATCTTCTGAATGGCACAGATAGCATAAATGTAGAATTTCGTGTGCAATCACAATACTTTTGACAGTACAAGAAATAAGTGACTTAACTGCAATCATTGACTGAGTTATAGCATTCAACGTTAATTTTATCTGTTTTAACGTAATATGTCTTTCACTACTTTTTATTACATGTAGAAGTTTCTGAGATAAACGATTCAGGTGAACTACGTATTTTCTCGGTCGTGTTATCGACATACTATGTGATGTAATATAAACCTCAGTCATTATACTAACAGTAACAGAGCATAACTAACTGTTTTAACTCCTAAACGAAAATTATATTTAATGGGTGCAAGCGCTTTCAAATAAAGGTGTCTTGGAAGTAGAAAGAGAAGCTATCAAAATCAGAATACGAAATTATTCCTGCTCCAGGAGGTCCCTCTTGTCGTGGACGTCACGATGCTAAAAGCGCAGTAACTGGACTTCCAGACAGCTTTGCACCCACCATATCTCCCTTATTTGGTCGTATGTAACCTATATCCTAACGTCACAAAATGACTTGCCGTGAAAGTTTTTAGACAGTTAAGACGTTACTTCTGCTGTGAACTAGTGTTGGAAACTAATTTATTATCTGAGGAAATGAAAGAAATAATTATTCTTACACAAAATGAATTAAAATTACAAAATACTACGGCGGAAAGGAATGGTATATATGTGTGTGTGTGGGGGGGGGGGAGGGGGGGGGGGCGGCGCAGGAGTGGGGAATGGGGACAGATGCTTAAGTGCCACTGTCTATTCCGTGAAGAGCTGTAAAGTCATGGCTGTTAAGCGGACAGAACAGGAGCACGTTATTTACCACAACTTCGATACGTTTCCACGAGAAAATAAGCTTGCTGTATAACGGCGTTCAGTGTAAGTTGACCACCTTTCCCAGATAAATATACACTATGTGGTCAAAAGTATCCTGACACCTGGCTGAAAACGACTTCCAAGTTGGTTGCGCCCTCCATCGCTAACGCTGGAGTTCAATATGGTTTTGGCCCACCCTTAGCCTTGACGACAGCTTCCACTCTCACAGCCATATGTTCAATAAGGTGATCGAAGGGTTCTTGGAGAATAGCAGCTCATTCTTCAAGGAGTGCTGCACTGAGGAGAGGTATCGATGTCGGTCGGTGAGGCCTGGCACGAAGTCGGCGTTCCAAAACATCTCAAAGCTGTTCCATAGGATTCAGGTCAGGACTCTGTGCAAATCAGTCCATTACTGGGATGTTACTGTCGTGTAACCAGTCCGCCACAGGCCGTGCATTATGAACATGTGCTCGATCCTGTTGGAAGATGCAATCGCCGTCCACGAATTGCTCTTCGACAGTGGGAAGCAAGAAGGTGCTTAAAACATCAATGTAGGCCTGTGCTGTGATAGTACCACGCAAAACAACAAGGGGTGGAAGCCCCCTCCATGAAAAACACGACCACACCATAACACCACCGCCTCCGAATTTTACTGTTGGCATTACACACGCTAGCAGATGACGTTCACCAGGCATTCGCCATATCCACACCCTGCCATCGGATCGCCACATTGTGTACCGTGATTCATCACTCCACACAACGTTTTTCCACTTTTCAATCGTCCAATGTTTATGCTCCTTACACCAAGCGAGGCGTCATTTGGCATTTACCGGAATGATGTGTGGCTTATGAGCAGCCGCTGGACCATGAAATCCTAGTTTTCTCATCTCCCGCCTAACTGTCATAGTACTTGCAGTGGATCCTGATGCAGTTTGGAATTTCTGTGTGATGGTCTGGATAGATGTCTGCCTATTACATGTTACGACCCTCTTCAACTGTCGGTGGTCTCTGTCAGTCAACAGACGAGGTAAGCCTGTATGCTTTTGTGCTATACGTGTCGCTTCATGTTTCCACTTTACTGTCACATGGGAAACAGTGGACCTATGGATGTTTATAAGTGTGGAAATCTCGCGTACAGACGTATGACATAAGTGACACCAGTCACCTGACCACGTTCGAAGGCCGTGAGTTCCGCGGAGCGCCCCATTCTGCTGCCTCAAGTTGTCTAATGTCTACTGAAGTTGCTGATATGGAGGACCAGGTAGCAGGTGGCAGCACAATGCACCTAATATGAATAACATATGTTGATGGGGGTGACCGGATACTTTTGATCACATAGTGAAGGTTGATACCTGTACAGAAAGGCAAACGAAATAGACCTTGTTGAGTCAGTCGAAAGGTCATTAGGAGAGGAAGAGTTCACACGACAAAAAAGTATGTCCAAATATTTTCAGAAGTGGTATTAAACACCTAAACAGTGAAAACAAGTGAGAGTTCGGCCCTCTGCTGAAAGTAGTGTGGTTCAGGGTGTGTAGTACAGTAGTTCACTCTTGTTTGTGTGTGTGTGTGTGTGTGTGTGTGTGTGTGTGTGTGTGTGTGTGTGTGTGTGCGCGCTAGTGCAGAGTAGATTACTCGCAACTGTAGATATACCTTGTGATGTCCTATTTACTTCCACAGAATACTTCGTATTTGTCATTACTGTTATTGTGCTGATAGTACTTACGGAAGGTTCCGTTTTCTCTTTACCGCACCTTGTATTAATAATAGCAGCCTACTGCTTCAGCCGGCCGCGGTGGCCGAGCGGTTCTAGGCGCTTCGGTCTGGAACCACGAGACTGCTACGGTCACAGGTTCGAATCCTGTCTCGGGCGTGGATGTGTGTGATGTCCTTAGGTTAGTTAGGTTTAAATAGTTCTAAGTTCTAGGGGACTGATGACCTCCGCTCTGAAGTCCCATAGTGCTCAGCGCCAATTGAACCACTTTCTACTGCTTCAGAAGTGATAAGTGGAAATGTTTTCAGCTGTGGCTCACCAAATGGAAGTAAACCAAGCGTTGGGCTAGCAGAATATCTCCTGATTAGCAGTTGGGTCGATTTTTCCAGTGTCGTATGGTTACACGTTCCTCACTTTTATATGGGGGAACGTCACTGCATTCAGACGACGAAATCGTGTAACATATGTGAGACGATTGGCTGCAGAGGAAGGTGTAAGTCATCCTGCGTGTGAGCTGTACTTCATGGACAATTTCTGAACTTGAAAGAACGCGTGATTTCTTAGCGAACGGCTGTCGGGTGCATAGCTATAGATGGACGTAATGCTGGGCCCCTCCTCTGAACAAGTGTTCGTACAGCAGAAAGCATGTATTTCCCAACCCATGTTTGTTGGACTTGTTCTTGCAGTTTCGATTAATATTACCACCTGTCAAAATATCTGAAGCTTGTAAATCCTTCATAATTAAAAACACATGAAAAGTTGGCTCAAAGTTCTCCGTTGGATAGCGGCACCGCTACCACGATTTTTCTCCGGACGTCTCCCTGTTTCCTACATGTTCTGAACTGGTCCCATACTTTCCTGTATTTACATCGACTTCATTCAGTAGTGGACCTGCGTCTTGTGGGAAAATTTATTTGCAATCATTTCTCGTTCCATTCTTTCAACTTTTTTATAGAAAGGCAGTCTTCCTTTCTTTTTTTTATATAGAGGTTCATACCTTTGCCATATTATTAACGCCTTACTTGATTTCCACGTGCAATGTTAGTTCATTTGCCGCTCCTGTATACGGCTCCAGGACCTTCCTTACAAACTTCCTTTCATTTTTATTTAATTCTGAGAGTCCTTTTGTGGTAATTGTATGCGCAGCACCTAAATATTGAGATTTGTCTGCGGGACTTAGAAAAGTAAGAACGTCTTACAACTGCGTACGTCGTGGACTCATTTATGAGAACTGCAGATGTTAATTAAAATGAAAAAAGTATAATTATGTGCACAGCCACCACGCGCTTAATACCATTACACCATGATCATAATGTAAAAGTTATTTTCTACACAACGACAAGATTTGGTGACTGCAGTACAGAGAGAAGAATATGCAACTTTACACCTCACTATGCAGCACATGTATGTTTTTAGGCGAACTTGGAAGTCGCAGCCTAACCACTCAACCAGCTAACATGAGGCGGGAAGACATCACTAATGCTTGCCATTAAGAACATCGATGTCAGTGTCGCCTTGCGCTTCGAGCGAGCAGGTCGTAGTTAACTTCCGCCTGTGCCGCAGCGCCGCTTGTGTCGAAGCTACTCAGTATTGTTGGTGTATCGGCCGGAGTCACATCGTAGTTGCGTAGCGCAATTTGCTGTCGTTTTTCTCTTGGCGGCGGTGTTCTGTGCCCGCGCCATGGTGTCTGTCGAGTATCCTAAGTCTGTTTCTCGTCTAGCTACTGTTCGTTTCACTTTTGACAAGACTACGCTTCGTGTTCAACCTGGCTCTCTAGAAAATCGCGATTGTTTGGCTGATGTTATCCGTGTTACACCTGATCAGGTAGATACTGCTTACTTTGATTCTGATTTGTATGCATTCTTTGTGAATTTTTATGTTGCCGTTCAAGTAGAATGACTTGTTCAGATGGCTCTGAGCACTATGGGACTTAACACCTGAGGTCATCAGTCCCCTAGAACTTAAAAATATTTAAACCTAACTAACCTAAAGACATCACACACATCCACTCCCGAGGCAGGATTCAAACCGCTGATCGTAGCGGTCGGGCTGTTCCAGACTGAAGCGCCTAGAGCCGCTCGGCCACACTGGCAGGGAGAATGGCTTCTCTCTCGGGTTGGTTGTAAAGTGTTGTTTACACATCGAGATGGTTCCGTTAGTCAAGTCGTCCTTGAAAATGCGGCACTCGAGCAAACTCCGGTTAGAATTTATAACCTTCCTCCTGAAGTGGATGATTCATTTCTTAAAACAGCTTTCCTTCCGTTTGGAGTAATACGGCATATCCGATGGGAACGCTGGTCAGCACGACATCGCTTCCAGTGTTATAATGTTATCCGGACTGTGGACATGTGCGTAAAAAAGAATATTCCTTGCCACTTAACTGTTTGTGGTTACCGAATCCATGTTACGTATGCAAGGCAAGAAGGAACTTGTTTTCTCTGTAACGGAAGCGGTCATCTCAGATCCGATTGTCCGCGCCTGTTGTGTACATAGTTCCGCGTAGTCAGTGCGTACACAACTTTCCCAATAGGGCACGCGCCGCTAAGCACAACAGCGAAGGCGCAGCGCTCGTCCGTCTCCGCACTACGAGATGGCGCTGTCTTAGAGACGGACCAAATTCTGCTTCCACCGATCCGCGTATTAATATGTAACACAGCCAATGAGATTGCTGCTAACGTAGAACCTTTTCTCTTCGCGGATCACACTCGCACAGTGATACCTGAACGCGCGAGGTATTAAACGAGTGTACAGACCTCCGATTAGTTAGTCTGCATTTGTCTGCACCAGTCTGTACCAGTCTATAGTCAAGTTTCAGTCTGCGCCTAATAAGATTATCATATTCCTGTACATAGCCATGAAGAGAAATGTATAGACACTTTGTCAAGTAGCAGAGATATGTGAGATTAAGATTAACGTACCAAGACCAAACGAACTTCAGATTGTCAATTGTAAATAGCACCCAGAACCAAGTTATTTTAATGCTTGTTATTATTTTAATAAATGTGTTTGAAAATTAATCAAGTTCTGTTTAAAGTTGGTCACCGTCAATCTGCTACTCTAAGCGTGCAAGTGGCATTTCTATCGACTTACCTAACGGCAGAAGATAAACACGCCACGATAAGACCACGAGACATATTGCTGACACTCGCCTACTTCGCTAGAGCGACAAGTCAAATAATCTGATGGCGTGTCTACCGAAGATCTTACAGTACGCACACCACAGCGCCGTACTATTGTTATGACGTCGTCTTATCAAAAATGTCTTCCCTTAACATTAGCAGATACAGTGTCATCACAGTCTGTTGTCAGTCAGTCTCCAGCTTTAAGCAATGTAGGGGCTACGTTGCCCCTACTCCTAGCGAATTTCCACCGTTACCGGCGCGCGACAAGTCAAATAATCTGATGGCGTGTCTACCGAAGATCTTACAGTACGCACACCACAGCGCCGTACTATTGTTATGACGTCGTCTTATCAAAAATGTCTTCCCTTAACATTAGCAGATACAGTGTCATCACAGTCTGCTGTCAGTCAGTCTCCAGCTTTAAGCAATGTAGGGGCTACGTTGCCCCTACTCCTAGCGAATTTCCACCGTTACCGGCGCATCCCAGTGCGGTCTTCTGCACATGAGAGGACAACGGCTCCTGCAGCACGAGTCAAACGCCGGCGGACTGAGGACGGTACAGATTTCGAGGACGTCCCACTCCAGTCTCGTTCTTCTGATACGGCGTTGGCAGAGGCTGCACCTTCTGGCGGTAATAAGTTGTTTACTGACGTTAATTGTGATTCCAGTTTTACCAGAGATGATGTAGCTGCTTCTGTTGGCCCTGCGGTTAAAGGCGCTGCAGTCTGGAACCGCAAGACCGCTACGGTCGCAGGTTCGAATCCTGCCTCGGGCATGGATGTTTGTGATGTCCTTAGGTTAGTTAGGTTTAACTAGTACTAAGTTCTAGGGGACTAATGACCTCAGCAGTTGAGTCCCATAGTGCTCAGAGCCATTTGAACCATTTGCTTCTGTTGATGTTGAAATGTGTGTTGAATCAGCGTCCCCCACTTCACCCGTAGACGCGACGGTTCCCGTGAGTTCAGTAGTCCCCGCAGAGACGTTGCCTGCTGGCCATTGTTTTGTTCCAGTGAAATACTACCCCTCCTCCACGCTGCGACGGTGGAGCAACAGAATTCTACGGGTTCTCTTCCTGAAGATCAGGTGATGACACCCGACACAGCACTGCATTACCTGTCTCCTCTGTACCTGATGTTGCTGTAAGTCGTGGCCGAGCGGTTCTAGGCGCTACAGTCTGGAATGGCGCGACCGCTACGGTCGCAGGTTCGAATCCTGCCTCGTGCATGGGTGTGTGTGATGTCCTTAGGTTAATTAGGTTCAAGTAGTTCTAAGTTCTAGGGTACTGATGACCTCAGAAGTTAAGTCCCATAGTGCTTAGAGCCATTTGAACCATTTTCTGTTAGTCGTTCTGAGTTGTGCTCCCCCATTTCCGATGAGTGCAGTGGCGATGGCTCCTCTATCAAATCGGAGCTTGACGTGCCCCCAAACCTTCCACATCAAGTGTATGTTTTCACAGAGTGGAGGTAAACAGCGTTTTCCACCTGCACGTGCAACGGTGCGTCGTAAAAAGAAAAAATAGGATTCCTCGGCTTCCGATGAGGAGGATTAGAATTATACCTTCTTTCCACCGCCCCCGCACGTTGAGGAGAGGAGGACATGATGAGTGCGCCTTCCTTAGTGTTGTTTCATTGACCTTACATGTGCTGACGGATGCTGGGATATACATTTCTAATCCTCAATGTTAAGAGGATATGCTCCAATTACGGTTTGCTGCATTACGCCAGTTTATTTACGATTCCCAAGCTGATATTGTGTGTTTACAAGAGGTATTATTTGGTGTGTTTTGTCTTACTGGATACTGTGTTTTTCGATGTCGCGCCTGAAAATCCTACCGGTTGTAACCTCCCCCTCACTTATCGAACTTAATGACAGTGAAAAATAAAACCGCGTGTACCTAATGGAAATTTGGGGAAAACAATCGTCACCGAAGTTAATCTGTCGGTAAAGAGGGAGGAAAGGGTTACATCTAAATGAAAGGAAAAATGCAAACGAAACTGGTGGAAATTAATTTTCAAAAGGGGTAAAGTTAATAAAGAAAGTAAATGTGCGGCCGTTACGTTAACAATTAACTAGCGGTAATTAGATATTTGAGATTTGGGGAAAAATGGTTCAAATGGCTCTGAGCACTATGGGACTCAACTGCTGTGGTCATAAGTCCCCTAGAACTTAGAACTACTTAAACCTAACTAACCTAAGGACAGCACACAACACCCAGCCATCACGAGGCAGAGAAAATCTCTGACCCCGCCGGGAATGGAACCCGGGAACCCGGGCGTGGGAAGCGAGAACGCTACCGCACGACCACGAGATGCGGGCAGATTTGGGGAAATTACGGTCGCCAGTCCTATGGACAATTACTATAGTAACTGAAAAAGAAAGGTTATTACACATATAATTAGCACTAGATGCGTGGCAACTGAAGGTTGACACGTGTAGTGTGAAAACTGAAAGTTTGTCAGAAGTAATAAATTTCGCTACACTCTGACTTAATTTAGCAAAAGAATTAATAAAACCGGAAAATTGAAAGTTAATTTAGTGACTGAAATTAATAGTGAGATTTGTTTCTGAAGCACTACGAAATTCAATAAAAGAAGGTTAGTCTTGGGTTACCTCAACAATCATTTCAAAAGCTTCTTCAATCTACGCAATTTAGAAATTAGAGATTTAACTTTGAACTTGAATTAAATGATTCTGAAAAATTAACAATAGTAAAATTTAGTACGTACCAAGCTGAGCTGCAGTCACATGTAAGCTAAAATATGGTAACAAAACTCGCACTCTTAATTTGTGCTTGTGTAATCTAAATGTTGTAGCCAGCTATGAATACTTTAACTGAACTTTGAAATTAAAGCAGTGAAATGGAATAATATTACTTTAATGCTGGCGTTTGAATTTCAACGACACTCGGGTTCATTCCAGAAAAGGAAGGGACCCTGCTTGGAAATGCAATTGGGACAATGAGCAACAAATGTTCATGCTAAGTTGCTGTAATTATAGTTACGAAAATGGAACAGTTTGAAAAGCTGAGGTCTGCCATACAGTTCTACAACTTTACGTGCTTCCAGTCTTCCTTGTTGGTTGATTGAAGGTTTGAAACCGTCGATCGAGGAGGTGGCGAGAGTCACTCATTGTCGGCCAACGCTGTTGCAGAAGCTGGATGTTGGCGCCCCTTGTTCTCGACACTGTCACCGGGCGAAACGGGCTCTTGATGTGCGCCAGCTAATGCTTCCCGTCCGCGACACCGTGTCAGAAACTATCATAGCTAGTCGAGCGCAATTACGTGCTGCCAAACCCTGAAAGCGCGGCAACTCGCGGGAGCGTCACACAACACACCTGTTAAACCGCATTACCCCAGCCAGCCTCACTCTGCTCTGCCCGCGCTCCACGCGGCAGAGTTAACACCACCAAAGATCCTAAACACTTTTGTTCTCCACAAGACCTATCGGTGTATTCGTTCGATAGCATAGTTTTCCCTAGGCAAGACCCAGCGAAAAAATACAAATACACTCCTGGAAATTGAAATAAGAACACCGTGAATTCATTGTCCCAGGAAGGGGAAACTTTATTGACACATTCCTGGGGTCAGATACATCACATGATCACACTTACAGAACCACAGGCACATAGACACAGGCAACAGAGCATGCACAATGTCGGCACTAGTACAGTGTATATCCACCTTTCGCAGCAATTCAGGCTGCTATTCTCCCATGGAGACGATCGTAGAGATGCTGGATGTAGTCCTGTGGAACGGCTTGCCATGCCATTTCCACCTGGCGCCTCAATTGGACCAGCGTTCGTGCTGGACGTGCAGACCGCGTGAGACGACGCTTCATCCAGTACCAAACATGCTCAATGGGGGACAGATCCGGAGATCTTGCTGGCCAGGGTAATTGACTTACACCTTCTAGAGCACGTTGGGTGGCACGGGATACATGCGGACGTGCATTGTCCTGTTGGAACAGCAAGTTCCCTTGCCGGTCTAGGAATGGTAGAACGATGGGTTCGATGACGGTTTGGATGTACCGTGCACTATTCAGTGTCCCCTCGACGATCACCAGTGGTGTACGGCCAGTGTAGGAGATCGCTCCCCACACCATGATGCCGGGTGTTGGCCCTGTGTGCCTCGGTCGTATGCAGTCCTGATTGTGGCGCTCACCTGCACGCCGCCAAACACGCATACGACCATCATTGGCACCAAGGCAGAAGCGACTCTCATCGCTGAAGACGACACGTCTCCATTCGTCCCTCCATTCACGCCTGTCGCGACACCACTGGAGGCGGGCAGCACGATGTTGGGGCGTGAGCGGAAGACGGCCTAACGGTGTGCGGGACCGTAGCCCAGCTTCATGGAGACGGTTGCGAATGGTCCTCGCCGATACCCCAGGAGCAACAGTGTCCCTAATTTGCTGGGAAGTGGCGGTGCGGTCCCCTACTGCACTGCGTAGGATCCTACGGTCTTGGCGTGCATCCGTGCGTCGCTGCGGTCCGGTCCCAGGTCGACGGGCATGTGCACCTTCCGCCGACCACTGGCGACAACATCGATGTACTGTGGAGACCTCACGCCCCACGTGTTGAGCAATTCGGCGGTACGTCCACCCGGCCTCCCGCATGCCCACTGTACGCCCTCGCTCAAAGTCCGTCAGCTGCACATACGGTTCACGTCCACGCTGTCGCGGCATGCTACCAGTGTCAAAGACTGCGATGGAGGTCCGTATGCCACGGCAAACTGGCTGATACTGACGGCGGCGGTGCACAAATGCTGCGCAGCTAGCGCCATTCGACGGCCAACACCCCGTTTCCTGGTGTGTCCGCTGTGCCGTGTGTGTGATCATTGCTTGTACAGCCCTCTCGCAGTGTTCGGAGCAAGTATGGCGGGTCTGACACACCGGTGTCAATGTGTTCTTTTTTCCATTTCCAGGAGTGTAGTATTTACAAAACAAACGAATTATACATCGACATAAATACATTAATATATATATTATTATTATTCACGTTTGGGCCCTACTGGACCACGCGAAGTACAATCACGGGGCATTCAGTTATTTTCTTTTAGACTTTCTCTCTGCCCAAATTGTTTTCATTCTCTCGGAATGAGCTCTTTTCCTTTCATCAGACCATGTGGTTCCAGTTTTCTTTGGTTTCTCAGCTTGACCAACTACCCAGTCATGAATTTTTTGCCCAAATAATTTTCTGTCTTGAATTTCATCTTGTTTTATATCTGCCTCTTTCATGTCCTCTTTTATAGCAGCAATCCATTTTATTGTCTCAAATTTAGCTTAACTTCGATTTTCGTAGAATTCCACTACTTGTTTAGTTAGTCTGGTAGCATCCATTCTTTTAATATGCCCATAAAATTTTAATCTGCGTTTTTTCATATCCGAATATATGCTGGTGTATTGTTGAATTTCACTATTTGCTCTTAGCCTGTATGTTCCTTCTTCAGTATATTTTGGACCTAGAATTTTTCTGATTACTTTTCTTTCTCCTTTTTGGATTTCTTGAATGTCCTTTTTTCTGTTTAAAATTAGCGTTTCAGCCCCATAAAGGCACTCTGGTTTTATGACCGTGTTGTAATGTCTCAATTTAGAGTACCTCGAGAGACATTTTTTGTTGTAGATGTCTTTTGTAAGTCTAAAAGCTGTCTCCATCTTTTGACAACGAATTTCATTTCCAATTTTTTCTAGACCAGTCTCTGAGATTGTTTCACCTAAATATTTGAATTGCGAAACTCTTTTGATTTTTCCATACTTAGTTTCCAAAAGTTTGGGTGCCAGTTTGTTGCTAGTCATATACTGTGTTTTTTCAAATGAGATTTGGAGACCTACTCTTTCTGCTGTTTCTTTAAGAATTTCTATTTGTTTCTGAGCAATTTGGATGTCCTGCGTTAGAATAACCAAGTCGTCTGCAAAGGCCAAACAGTCTATTCGAATATTTGTTCGTCCTAATTTCACTGGTTGGTCAATTTTGAACTCCAATTTTCGTTCGCGCCACTCTTGTATTACTTTTTCTAGAACGCAGTTAAATAGCAACGGAGAGAGTCCATCACCTTGCCTCACGCCTGTTTTTATTTCAAAGGATTCTGAAATTTCTCCTCTGAACTTTACTTTTGATTTTGTACCAGTTAGCGTGTCTCTGATAATTGCCGTGGTTTTAGGATACAGGCCTTGTTCTTTCACAATTTGGAAAAGAGATTCACGATCCACTGAGTCATAAGCCTTTCTAAAATCTACAAAGGTACAAACTAGTTTTTTATTGTAAATTTTTTGATGTCTGAGAATTAGTTTGAGGACTAAAATTTGTTCTGGGCAAGATCTATTTGGCCTGAAACCTGCTTGATATTCGCCAATTTTCCATTCAAGTTGTTGTTGTGCTCGGTTCAGAAGACATTGAGAGAGGATTTTGTATGTGACTGGAAGAAGAGAAATTCCTCTGTAATTATTAACATCAGTTTTGTCTCCCTTCTTATGAAGTGGGTGAATCAAGGCGGTTTTCCATTCATCAGGAATTTTTTCAGTTTGCCAAATGTTTTGCATGATTGAAGTAATTTCTTTAACGGTTTTTGGACCAGCTGCCTTTAAAAGTTCTGCAACAATTCCATCTTCACCAGATGCTTTGTTGTTTTTCAACCTATGAATTTCTTTAATGATTTCCTCTTCATTTGGTGCAAGTGAAACTGGATTACATTGTTGGGGAATTTTTGGTGGAAATCTTTCTGTGGGCTCGGGGCAATTTAGAAGATTCTTAAAATATTTAGAAAGTTCTTTGCAATTTTCTTGGTTGTTAAGAGCCAACTGTCCATTTTCCTTCTTGAAGCAAAGATTCTGGGGTTGGTACCCCTTTATTTTGGTTTTAAAAGTTTTATAAAAATTTCTGGTATTGTATTTCTGAAAATCTTCTTCAATTTCTAAGAGTTGACTATTCTCATATTGTCTTTTTGTTTGTCTAATTAGTTTTGAAGTGTCTTTTCTAGTTGTCAGGAATGTATCATATGTGTCTTCTGTCTTGTTGCTATTCCATGCTTTAAATGCCTCTTGTCTGGCTTTGATTGCATGATCACAGTTTTCATTCCACCAAGCATGTTTCTTGTGTTTTCGTAAAGGAATTTGATCTTGAGCTGTTTTGATAATCTTGTGTTTGAGTTGTTCCCAATTTTGTGCACTTGTTTTGTCAAATTCGTCTGCTAATAATGATGGTTGGATTTTACTGGTGTCAAATTTGGGGATTAATGGTGTCCTTTTGTTGAAATTTTGGGGTTTTAGCTTTAGTTTCACACGGGTTAAGTAATGGTCTGAGTCAATATTGGCGCCTTTACGAACTTGAACATTTAAAATTTCTTTGTGACATGGATACGAGATTGCAATATGGTCAATTTGGAATTCACCTATGTCCTTGTTAGATGATCGCCATGTCTTTTGTTTTGAAGGTTTTTTCTTAAAATGACTTGACATAATTTTGAGATTGAAATTTCTGCAAAATTCTACCAGCCTCTTTCCATTTTGATTGGTCCATTTATGTGCAGGGATTTCACCGACCGTTTTTCTAAATTTTCTCTCTTTCCCTAACTGTGCATTAAAATCACCCATTAAAATCTTTACTTAATTTTGAGGAATTTTGGAGACTGTATTCTCTAACACTTCCCATGACTTATTTACTTTTTCTGGATTTGTTTTATTCTCCTGGTTGATAGGCATGTGTGCGTTAATTAAACAGTACATTTTATTTGCACATTTCATGGAAATTGTCATTAGTCTGTTGTTTACTGGATTTACTTCGATTACGGAGCCAAGAATGTCTTGCGAAATTGCGAATGCAACACCCAGATGCGGAGTGTTTTTAAGAATTCTTTTGTCTGTTTTACTTTTAGACAATCGGTAGTTTCCAAAATCCATGGTATTCTCATCAGGCAACCTTGTTTCTTGCAGGGCTAAAATTTTGATATTTTGTTCTTTTAGTGTGTCTCCTAATTTATAGAGTTTTCCTGGTGTCAAGAGAGAGTTAATATTGATAGTTCCAAAAAATGTTCCGACCTTGGGCATGAGTCGGTCAAAAGACTTCGATTTCCTCTGGTTTGGGATATAGCGTTTCAGCCTAGTCTCCCCCAGAATCCGATAGACTAGTTGCGCCACTGATGGCGGAGGATTTGTTACCACCTAGGGTAATTTTGTAATTACTAAAACGCTCCATAATAGTACTTAGAATCAAAGGGTTGAGCTCAGAAAAGCTCAGTGGTTAAGACTGGAGTGGTTAGTTCCATAATTTGTATTACGGCCGCACCTCTGGTGAACAGACGCCGACCACGGTGCCGCTTGTTACAAGTCAGACGCAAGGTGGATTTATTGTATTATGTGCCTCTTCCGCTAGTTCCAACGTACCGAGATTCGTTCTCTCCGCCTTCACTACCGTTGAGGTCTTCGCTGTAACCCTAGCAAAGGGGCCCTGACAGAGTACTATCACCCGGGCCAGGTGAACTCTGGTTTTTTAAACGAGGTTGTTACTCCTCCCCCTCCTCCTTCCTCATCACTTGCATAATATATATATATATATATATATATATATATATATATATATATATATATATATATATATATAAATAGTAAAACAATTACAATATATAAAGACACAGAAATGTCATATCTTCAGGTAACCAAATAAGGAAAAAAAATTGTAGTACAATAGATGGAAATAGGAGGATATGCATTTCCGGCGTTACACGGTATGGCTTTGCTTTATCGAAATGGAATCCCGCTGACGCACTTAGAAACGCTAGACGGTGGTCACGGTATAGGCTGTAATTTTTATGACTTCACCTTAATTTTTCTTTGCACTCCGTCTGGATCCGGTCGTTCATCCGATCGCGCGCGGTTTTGTAAGAAAGAATTTGTTTACTTACTCCGACTGAACTCGCGCAAGATTTTTGGAGGACGATTTTAACTGCGTCTTACGTCGTGTAGATCACACCCACAGTTATACATATTGTCGTGATCTTAATGATATGGTGACGTCTTTGCATCTCCGTGATGTTTGGGTTTGCAGATATCCTACATTGGTGCGGTTAACGTTTTCACCGCTACTTCAAGTAGCCGATTGGACAGCTTTTATTTATCTGCTCCCATATGTGGTCAGGTTCTATCGACTGATGTAATTCCTGCCAATTTCACTGATCTCTGTGGTGTTGCAATGGCTTTTAACCACGTCCCTCAGAGGGTCCATATTTCGCGAGCTTTGTGGAAACTAAACACTCTACATGTCACGGACTCCTCTGTGGAAGGCACCATCGCAGACGTATGGCGGCGGACAACCCGGTCCCAGGTGCGTTTTCCCTCACTTCTAGAATGGTGGGTAACCTTTGCTAAAGCCCGGATTCGAAATACGCTCAAGCATTTTAGCGCTGAAAAAGCGGCTGAAATAAGGCGTACTAGGCAATTTTGTTACGCTGTCCTTAACGATACTTACGACGATGCTCGTGATGCCTCCTTGAGAGTCGTCAACGCCCACCGCGTGAAGGCAAAACTTCTACAACTCAAACGGAGGCAAATGGATGGTGTCCGATTGCGTTCACAGCCTCGTTCAATCGTACAGCATGAGTTGACCTCTCTCTATCTTCTTCTTCGGCTTTGCAAGCGTTCTCAAAGGACGTGTCTTACTGGCATTCGTTCTCTAGATGGGAGTGAGTTCTACTCCCAATCTTATATCATGCGTGAACTTTACCAGAACTTTTCCGAACTTTAAACTGAAGTGGATTCAGACGGTCCACCGTCTGTTGATTTCATCTCCCTCCTTGATAGTGTTGCTACGCCAGCTCTCCAGGAAGAGTTTTTCTCTGTATTCCAACGCGATGATATATTTGATATGGTGGCTCGTTCTCCCTCCCACAAATCGCTTGGCTTCGATGGCCTTCCCAAGGAATTTTATATTCGATTTTGGCCCCTTATAGGAGATACGATAATTTCTATGGTGAATGAAGTATTCCACGGAGGCCTTCTCCCGCCCGGCTTTAAGGTTGCTAAAATTGTCCTGATACCCAAAAAGTCGGGATGCTTGCGTGTGGATCAGGTCCGCTCGATAACCCTCTTCAGCTATGATTATAAAATAGTGGCGCGAGCGGTAAATAGCTGACTATCGGTGTTGCTACCATCATCGCGAGCCATCGAAGCTGTCTTTCGGTTCGTACTCTTCTGTCTCCCGTTGCTAAATGTCATGATTTAATTTCGATTGCTTCCACCATTCCCGTGCCAAGAGCTTTGCTTTTCATTGGTTTTCATCAAGCGTTCGACTTCGTTAATCATGTCTTCCTTACGCGAGTATTGTCGAGTGTTGCTTTTAACAATGCTGCACGACGGCTGTTTAGCTCTCTAATTAGTGGTACTCGGGTGTCCATTGACATAAATGGCCGGCCGGTGTGGCCGAGCGGTTCTAGGCACTTTAGTCTGGAACCGCGCGACCGCTACGGTCCTGCCTTGGGCATGGATGTGTGTGATGTCCTTAGGTTGGTTAGGTTTAAGTAGTTCTAAGTTCTAGGGGACTGATGACCTCAGATGTTAAGTCCCATAGTGCTCAGAGCCATTTTTTTAACGTAAATGGCCGTCTTACTTCCTCCATCGCGGGGTGTCAGGGCGTCCTTCAAGGGAGTAAATTATCTATGTCGCTCTACGTGATGTTTCTAGGAACCTTATTGCAATCTATAGCTACTCGTTTGGGTGGCTGGTCGCTGTTGGGGAAAGGTTCACCGTTCGTGCATATGCTGATGACGTTATGGTTCTTCGCCGTACCCATAATGATATACCACTGCTGAAGGAAGTTTTGGTGCCTTTTGCCGTCTTACGGGAGCGCGGGTTGATGACCAGAAATGTCGCTTACTCAGTTTGCGAGGATTTGACGATGTTGATATTCCATGCACTTTGAAGGTCACCCGATATCGATCGTTAGGTGTCGTAATTTACAGTTGTACGCTGAAGATGGCTACGATAAACTGGAAATCTGTCATGGATAAGATTCAGGGAGCAATAATCGAAAAGAGGTGTCGCTCCCTCTCCCTTCTTCATAAGGTCCGGATCATGGAAACGTATGTGTTAACTAAGGATTATTTTATTGCACAATTTTTTCCACTTCCTGCGATGATGTACCGCCAGTTGCAAAGTTTAACTGACAGGTTTATCTGGCGCAACTCTACATTTCGCGTGCGTTATGGGGTCAAGGCGCTCCCCCGCCTGCTGGGAGGTTTGTGCCTCCCTGACATTCGGGTTGAGGCTTCTGCCTTATTCATCCGTCGCACCGTTTTAACATATCTATGATTTCCCCCCCCCCCCCACCCTATTCATCCGTCGTCCCATTTTAACATGTCTACCCGCCTCCCAGTCACTTACAGCTCACCTTCGTGACTGTAGCCGACCGGCGAGTTTAGAAGCTCCGGTAGATATTGGAAGGATTAACTATAAACAACGGTACGTTAAGGAATTTTTTCTTGAAGTCAGTTATTTAGGAGTAAATATCCTTTCCCAAGCGGATCTCTTCCTAAAAATACTATTAAGCCGCTGGCCAATTCCTCATAGTATTCCCTCTGTGGAAGACCTGCCCCAGAAACGAATTGGAAGATTGTTTGGTCTAACGTTAGCCTCCCAATTTTCCCGATGGAAGTGGCGTCCTCGTGGTATCAAGTTGCTCATGATATTGTACCTACCAAAGTGCGACTTTTTCGTATTGGTCTCATTGCGACGGATCGCTGCAGTCGTTGCCATGAAACTGATACGTTATATCATTCGTTGATCTCCTGCTTTCATGGCGACTGGAGTCGGCTTCGCCGACAACTGGCTTTTTTCCTCAGGACGTCGAAGGCGGCCATCTCGGGGGAGATTCTCGTGCGTTCCGACTCAACTTTCTTACCCCGATCGAAGAACAACGCCATCATGTGGCTTGTTGGACCTTATGTCCACTACGTGATGGTTAGTGGATACGACGCAGATCCGTGTGCCTTTTCCCAATATATGGCTTTTAGAAAAGCCCATTAGACGTGGCTCAGGATGCCACGTTATCGTGAGCTTTTTTCTAATATGCTGTATATTGTTATTCATCGACAAGGAGTTGAATGAGTTGAAATCCCCCATTTTTTTGTGGACACTCTTGTTTGGATTAAATGTTACACGATGTAGAAGTGATGCAGGAAAGAAGGTGTGGGCACGTTAAAATTAACGCCTTCATAAACGTTTTTCTGATTTAATCCTTTTGTTTTTGTTGAAATGACTTCTTTTGTTTCATTTTAATTGATTGCCTTAAATAAGTGCTTTGGAGAGAAAAAAATGGTAGAGCACTTGCCCCCGAAAATAGAGGTCCCGAGTTCGAGTATCGGTAAAAGAAAATGCAGGAATATCAGGCAGTGCAACCGCCAAAACGCACTGGGTATCAAGTGAAGACTTTGTGACAGGAATAGAATTATAGAGGGCGAGCCTGGACTCCAGGGACTAAATTTCTGCTCTTTACCTGGAATATGTATTATTACAACAGGGGATTTGTTGCGGTACTTCTGTTACATGGCCAGCTCGGTCATCATGCGCGACATCCCATGGAATTGCTCTTCTAGGGGCACGTGCAGATCCTAGTTTACTAGACTCTGATCGATACCCACATGGACCTGGTCTGTTGCTAGAACTGACGCAACGACGGACGTAGTGCGCCAAACCCGTGAACGTAAGACGGTCGGTGATACGTCGTCATGATTACGGCTGTTGCAATTTTGAGCAATATATTTAAGACAATCTTTTAAGAGGTCACCTCAAAAGCCTAAAGCTATGTAATTACTTCAGATTCTGTTTTCAGCTACATTTCTACAGCTTTGGTACACTTACAGAAGCGATAACAAACTGAGGCAGCACCACGGATGAAGACAAATTTCGTTCCGTTGTCTGTTTTCTGGATATTGAGTAATCTGTTTCCTAGATATAGTGAGGAATAACGCTGTAACAATCCACGCTTAACTGGGCTGAACTGGTGGAAGTGTAAGAAAACAATGTACTACCGTACAGGTGCTTCCAGAGTGGTAAGAGAATTTGGAATAACGAAAAATAAAGTCACAGACCATCTCTGTAAAGAACGGCGAATAGCAAGAGAAATAAAGACACTGCTGATCGGCGAACGGCGTGCCACAATCGAAGCCGTTGTTCACGACCGTTTGAACATGTAGATCGTCGCCTGCTAGATTCGGTGACTGCTTTCACACATCAAAAACGCCGTCTAAACAGAGACAGCTGCAAAAACATCAGTGTGGGATCCGTACCAGTTCGGATTGACAGAGGAGATAGAGAAGATCCAAAGAAGAGCGGCGCGTTGCGTCACAGGGTTATTTGGTAAGCGTGATAGCGTTACGGAGATGTTTAGCAAACTCAAGTGGCAGACTCTGCAAGAGATGCGCTCTGCATCGCGGTGTAGCTTGCTGTCCAGGTTTCGAGAGGGTGCGTTTCTGGATGAGGTATCAAATATATCGCTTCCAACCGAGGAGATCACGAATGTAAAATTAAAGAGATTCGAGCGCGCACGGAGGCTTTCCGGCAGTCGTTCTTCCCGCGAACCATACGCGACTGGAACACGAAAGGGAGGTAATGACAGTGGCACGTAATTTGCCGTCCGCCACACACCGCTGGGTGGCTTGCGGAGTATAAATGTAGATGTATATGTAGAACATCGCTATTGCCCCGAAGTATAGAACCGAAGTAAGCAATTTAAATATGTGGATTTGCCACTGCTGGAAATGGCCAAGAACCAACCATCGCAGGGAAAAGGTGTTGCAGAGATTTTTCCAGACTGCTACAGTCTCGTGCTAACCGATTATGTTTGCAAGTGGAAAACCGTGATAGGAGCATACTACTGAAATCTCCTGACGAGATTACAGTAGCTGTCAATATGAATAGTCGTGGCAAGCTGTCCAAACGAGTGTTTTCTCTGTGACAATGCCGCAATTCTTTCTATCTAGGACACACCATCATTGAGCTAAAATTTAGCTTCGCTTCTCGTACTCTCGTGGCATGGCACATAGTGACATTTTCCTCGAATGAAGGTATCACTGCACGGCACGCGTTTCCAAGATGATGACATTGTCGTTTTCAGAATGTCCGTGCCGTCAACAGGCAGTAAACAGACGTCTACAATGAAAGAAACAAAAATCCCATTGCCAAAAAGAGAGTGTGGAGTAGCGAAGTGTCAGGAATACGTTATTCTAGGTAACATATTTACGTTATTAACACTGCAGGATCCCAGGCTAGTGTAATCGCGAGGTAATCCATTGAAAAATGTTAAATGCTGTCATGTCAATAACCACGTTAATAAACGGTGTAACCGCCAGAGTGAAATGCAAGCATGCAAATGTGCATCGATTGTGTTGTACAGGTGCAAGATGTCAGTTTTTAGGATGGAGATACATGCCTGTAGCTCCTGGTCGGTCAATACAGGGATGAAAAATACTGTTTGTGGAAGACGCTGGAGTTGTCTGGTGATGCCCCATATGTGCTCAATTGGAGACAGATCTGGAGATCGAGCAGTCCAAGGCGACATGTCGACACTCTTAGAGCATGTTGGGATACAATGGCGGCATGTGGCCGTGCGTTATCACCATCTGGAGTGCTGTTTATGGATGGCAGCACAACAGGCCGAATCACCAAATTGGCGCACAAATCTGCAAGCACAATGTGTGGCGTAACTACGGGAGTGGTCTTGCTGACATACTAAAACGACCCCAAACCGTAAGTCCAGGTGTAGATGCAGTGTCTTTAGCGCGCAGGCTGGTTGGTTGCAGGCCCTCAACTGGCCTCCTAACCAAAACGTGGACATCACTGGCACCGGGTTGGAACCAGCTTTGTTCAGAAAATACTGCACACCTCTACCCTGGCCTCCAATGAGCTCTCGCTTGACACCACAGAACTCTTTTAAGAGGTGGTGGTTTGGGTCCGTGGAATGCACGTTACAGAGCATCTGCCTCGGAGCTGTCCTCGAGGTAACTGGTTTGTAACAGTTGGCTGTGTCATTGTGGTGCCAACTGCTGTTCAGATTGCTGCTGCAGATGGTCATACATCGAACACGATGGTCTTCCCTCTCGGTTGTACCACTAGGCCGTCCGGAGCCCAGTCTTCTGGCGAACATACATTCTCGTCAATACCACTGCTAGCAATCATGTACAGTGACGACGTTCCTGCCAAGTCTTTCTGCAGTACAACAGGCCGAATCACCAAATTGGCGCACAATTCTGCAAGCACAACTTGGCCCCCTTCTAACAGCCGTGTACCGCAAGTCTCTAGAGGAACGGAAGGTTCCAAATGATTGGAAAAGACCACAGGTAGTCCCAGCCTTCAAGAAGGGTCGTCGAGCAGATGCGCAAAACTATAGACCTATATCTCTGACGTCGATCTGTTGTAGAATTTTAGAACATGTTTTTTGCTCGAGTATCATGTCGTTTTTGGAAACCCAGAATCTACTATGTAGGAATCAACATGGATTCCGGAAACAGCGATCGTGTGAGACCCAACTCGCTTTATTTGTTCATGAGACCCAGAAAATATTAGATACAGGCTCCCAGGTAGATGCTAATTTTCTAGACTTCCGGAAGGCGTTCGATACAGTTCCGCACTGTCGCCTGATAAACAAAGTAAGAGCCTATGGAATATCAGACCAGCTGTGTGGCTGGATTGAAGAGTTTTTAGCAAACAGATCACAGCATGTTGTTATCAATGGAGAGACGTCTACAGACGTTAAAGCAACCTCTGGCGTGCCACAGGGGAGTGTTATGGGACCATTGCTTTTCACAATATATATAAGTGACCTAGTAGATAGTGTCGGAAGTCCCATGCGGCTTTTCGCGGATGATGCTGTAGTACACAGAGAAGTTGCAGCATTAGAAAATTGTAGCGAAATGCAGGAAGACCTGCAGCGGATAGGCACTTGGTGCAGGGAGTGGCAACTGACCCTTAACATAGACAAATGTAATGTATTGCGAATACACAGAAAGAAGGATCCTTTATTGTATGATTATATGATAGCGGAACAAACACTGGTAGCAGTTACTTCTGTAAAATATCTGGGAGTATGCGTGCGGAACGATTTGAAGTGGAACGATCATATAAAATTAACTGTTGGTAAGGCGGGTACCAGGTTGAGATTCATTGGGAGAGTGCTTAGAAAATGTAGTCCATCAACAAAGGAGGTGGCTTACAAAACACTCGTTCGACCTATACTTGAGTATTGCTCATCAGTGTGGGGTCCGTACCAGATCGGGTTGACGGAGGAGATAGAGAAGATCCAAAGAAGAGCGGCGCGTTTCGTCACAGGGTTATTTGGTAACCGGGATAGCGTTACGGAGATGTTTAGCAAACTCAAGTGGCAGACTCTGCAAGAGAGGCGCAGTGCATCGCGGTGTAGCTTGCTGTGCAGGTTTCGAGAGGGTGCGTTTCTGGATGAGGTATCAAATATATTGCTTCCAACCGAGGAGATCACGAATGTAAAATTAAAGAGATTCGAGCGCGCACGGAGGCTTTCCGGCAGTCGTTCTTCCCGCGAACCATACGCGACTGGAACAGGAAAGGGAGGTAATGACAGTGGCACGTAAAGTGCCCTCCGCCACACACCGCTGGGTGGCTTGCGAAGTATAAATGTAGATGTAGATGTAGAAAGAACATCTATCTTCTCTGATCTCTTTTACACCATCTCGCTGAAACGCACATGTTGATAATGTCGTCCTTGTCGCCTTAAAGGTATTCTTGGCTAACATCAACTCACCACGTCCAGTCTCAAAGGTAACTAACGCTCACGACTTTCTACAGCGAGTATTTAAAGCAAACCTGACTTGCATTGCCATAGAGGTGCTATTAGTGCCAATCTTTTGCGACTAGCGTGAAATCTGAACGGACGCCATCATTCACATATAGAAACACGCCTACAAACTTCAGTTTATGCCGGCCGGAGTGGCCGAGCGGTTCTAGGCGCTACGGTCGCAGGTTCGAATCCTGCCTCTGGCATGGATGCGTGTGATATCCTTAGGTTAGTTAGGTTTAAGTAGTTCTAAGTTCTAGGGGACTGATGACCTCAGAAGATAAGTCCCATAGCGCTCAGAGCCATTTGAACCATTCTTGAACCATCTGAACTTCCGTTTATGTAGCACTACTCCTTCTCGGTTTTGCGATTTTTTCCCATCAGTGTATACCAAGGGTCTCTGCCAAGGTTATTCACCTTTGGGAAAAATGTGTTTCCTTGAAGGGTTAATATGTAGAGAAGGACTACACCACCACCAACCTTCATGTTGGCAGCTTGATATTTTCAAAGCGATACTTACGAATCTCTCATATGAGCTTCGACTGAGGGTTACAGCGTTGGTGACTGCATATTGCAGACTATTTCAGCGTTTTGAAAGTATTTTCACAGGAACAAAAGTAACTGGTTCGCCAAATCATTATTACTATGTAACGAGCCACCGTATATGATGTGTCCCTTATACCAAAATACAGCAAGAATACCCCTGAACAACGGTCGAAATTTTGTCGCTGCAATTCTGGTTGGCCCTGTATATTTTTCCTCACAGAAATCTAAAGCTTATATTATGAAACAAAAATAGTAATAAATACAGGTGAAAAAGGACAAATGAGAAAACCATAAGTCGATGAGTGAGACATGAGTGTCCCCTTTCACTTTTTAACTTCTACACTGGCAATGCCCTTAGAATTTCGTGATCAGATAATTATCAAGGAATTAAATTAGACGAAGACACTAGTCTACGAGCACAGATACGAGGTTGTACAGAAACAAATGCTCCACATTTTTTCTTCAACAATTCTTTATTGAACTAATGCGAATTAAAAACACGAAAGAATGCTGTTTTATCTACACACGCTGTTTCTTCCACGTGATCTCCATCCCGTTCTGTGTCCTTCCTCCAGCGCGAAACAAGGGCGTGTGTGCCACGTCATCACCAATCCTTGTCCTGGTGGCGGAGCCAGTGCTTCACTGTGTGAATCACCTGCTCGTCGTCCTAAAAATGTCTTCCACGAATGATTCTGTACAAAAATGGTTCAAATGGCTCTGAGCACTATGGGACTTAACAACTTAGGTCATCAGTCGCGTAGAACTCAGAACTACTTAAACCTAACTAACCTAAGGACATCACACACATCCATGCCCGAGGCAGGATTCGACCGCGGTTCCGGACTGCAGCGCCTAGAACCACAAGACAATGATTCTGTCCTCGCGAATGACAACATCAGCTCGCTGCAACCTGTCAAGTTTGACGACCGTGGATGGTCTCCCCGATCGCTGCAAATCTGCCTTCTGATGGCCTCACCTTCCGTGCCCAGCGACTAACCGTGCTTCTGTCGACAGCAGACGCTCCATAGACTTTGCACAGGCGTTTGTGAATATTTCCCACAGCTTCATTTTCTGCAGTGAGAAATTCGATGACGGCACGTTGCTTGTAACGTTAAGATGCCATTTTGAAACTGTCCTGTAGCTATGCTATCGGTCGGAAGTGACGGAAACTTGGCGCGCCCACTCAGGAGACTTCAAATACAACATGAGTGAAGTTTCGCGTTCGTAGCACTGTTTTTCTGGGCAACCCTCGTAATAATACAATTTTCAGACTACGTCCAGTTAGCAGTACATTAGGTAAATCATATATCTGCAGCAGCCGATCTACAAAACTTCCAGTTTTGTGTAAAGTAATAATTGGGAACAAAGGAGAGAAATGGCATACATGGGAGTAGCCGGATAGCGGTGCATACGTCCGAAAAACAGAAGAGAAACGATGATGACCCAAGGCGGGAAGAGCGCCTGCGGTCGGGACTCAAACCCACGCCGGAGTCGAACAACAGGGCAGACTAGCGGCGAACCCCAACCAACAAGAGTAACTCATTAGCAATCTATGCAACAACAAAGTGACACGGGCTTTCGACACAACGCTGTCAGCAGGTCAAGTACGAGCCGCGATGCAAATCAAGTCCAAAGAGGAAATCCCGGGTTCGATTCCCGGCGGGGTCAGGGATTTTCTCTGCCTCGTGATGGCTGGGTGTTGTGTGCTGTCCTTAGGTTAGTTAGGTTTAAGTAGTTCTAAGTTCTAGGGGACTTATGACCACAGCAGTTGAGTCCCATAGTGCTCAGAGCCATTTGAACCATTTGAACCAAAGAGGAAAACCGATACCAAATTAAAGTCGTCGCCGATTAATCAGTAGTACGGTGAGAACAGTAACGGATGAAATCAGGCGCGTTACACGACTGACTAAGCAGTCCTTTTTTTTTATTGTTATTTTCAAACCTGGGTACAGGCAGGTCAGCAGCAGCATGCCACGCCGCTCTTTCGCCTCAGAGAAACACACAAGATATAAAGGAAGACATCGAGAGAAAAAGCATGGTGGACATAGAAACGGAGACAATCACTATTTAAAATACATGGAGCCGTTCACGGGCGTAGAGTCCAAGATAAAATTTGTTCAGACACTTGGACAGAGACGAATATTGTCACACGTGAACAGAGGTGCACAAATCGAATAATACTGAACCACTTAAGCACAAAACGACGATACACACAGAACACGAGGCGTAGATCTCCGGCGCGCGAATGTTCACTAACCGTGTACGAGTCTGGGGACCTGCGAAGAAAGGAGGACGGGGGATGGAGAGGGAGAGGGAGAGGGGAGAGCAGATGCCAAGGGCAGGGGAGATGGGGGGAAGGGAGGAAGGGGGAGGGGAAGTCCGGGGGAAGAGGGGAGGAGGGAGGAGACAGGGGAAAAGGAAAGAGAAGGGAAGGGAAGAGAAGGGAGGGAGGGTGCCGAAAGGAAAGGACACAGGAAGTGGGGGGGGGAGGATCAAAGTTGGTAGGAGGGGTAGATGGAGGGGAGAAGGATTTCATCAGGGAGAAGGAGCTGGCGGAAGCCACCTTGGGAGAGGGTGAGGAGGGTGGAGAGATGGAGACCAGGTGGGACATGGGAATACAGGCGCAGCAGCGGGCGGTGGTGGGAGAGGATGGGTGAGACAAGCGGATGAGGAGGATCGAGTTTGCGGGAGGTGTACAGGATCCGTATCCTTTCAAGGAAAAGGAGGAGGTGGGGGAAGGGGATGAGATCATACAGGATCCGCGTAGGGGAGGGGAGACGGATGCGATAGGCGAGGCGGAGAGCATGGCGTTCAAGGATTTGGAGGGATTTATAAAAGGTAGGGGGGTGGAGATCCAGGCCGGATGGGCGTAACAAAGGATAGGGCGGATGAGGGATTTATAGGTGTGGAGGATTGTGGAGGGGTCCAGACCCCACGTACGGCCGGAAAGGAGCTTGAGGAGACGGAGACGGGAACGTGCCTTGGCTTGGATTGTCCGGAGAAGGGGAGTCCAGGAGAGGCGGCGGTCGAGGGTGACACCAAGGTACTTAAGGGTGGGAGTGAGGGTGATAGGACGGCCATAGATGGTGAGATAGAAATCAAGGAGGCGGAAGGAATGGGTGGTTTTGCCTACAATGATCGCCTGGGTTTTGGAGGGACTAAGCAGTCGAGGTGCGCCAGTATTTATGCCGGCTGCGAGGGACACTATGGGCTGGTGTATTCGCGTGGCGAAACAGTGGCGCACGCGCTATGTGAGTGCAGTGCTGCGGCGACACTGCCCTCTTTCGTCCACCGAGGTCCATTTGCTCCGTCGGGCATTCAGCTTCCGAGCAGCCCGGTACCAGAAGGAACAGGTAGCACCGGAAGTGCCACGAGCTATTAACGTGATAACGATATACGTGGTAATTTTGTAATAATGTTAGAAACTTTCAAGGATGATGCAGAAGAGTAAATGTTGCAGTTCGAGATAACGGACTGTGGTCAGGAAACGACCAAATCGAAAGTGAAAAGCGAAAATCGTTCTGATACCTCTTACAGTGCAATACTTGTAGCGGCACTGTTTTCTAATCTAAGATTGTAGTGTGGACACCTTTCAGAGGAGGTAGATTGGACCAAGCCAAGGAGAAAAATGACCAGTAAAGCCTAAAGTGCATACCTTAACAGAGATAAACACTATTTCATCTTCGATACTGTGAAACACATCTCTTCTACTAAACAAGTCCCATAGCTCTTAAGGTGTGCATTTTAAAGTCCATGCTTACTGGACACGTTTTTCTTGTTTCGGTCCATAATACCTCCGGAAAACATATGGAAACCAAAGTTCTCGCATTAGAAGAGATGTGTTTCACAATATCGAAGATGCACAAGTGCTCGTACTTCTTAAGGTAAGCATTTTAGAACCCAATTCTTTCTTGTTTTGATCCGTACTATCACCTCTGATAATTGTCTACCCTACAATCTTAGCGATAACAGTACCGGTAAATGTACTTCACTGTCAGAGGTACCAGAACGATTTTCGCTTACAACTTTAATTTCGATCGTTTCCGGACCACAGCCCCGTACCTCACACTGATACATACAATCTTTTCCGTCCTCCCTGAAAGTTTGTCTCATCATCACGGGATCACCCTCAAAATGAAAATCTGCATCAACTTCAGACTGTATGTGGAACACTTAACTAAAAAAAAAAAAAAAAAACCGAAAATATTAGAAAATTACATTTTGTAAAACAACGACACTGTCATTGCTCTTGTATGGAAGCGAGAGTTGGATGAAGCACTAGAAAGGTGATACCGACATACAAGCAGCGCGATGAGGTTATTGATCGCTACACATGAAGAGATTTGGTAAAAAATATGTTGGAAATGAGTTGAATGTACGTGCTGTTAATAAGAAAATAATTTAAGACAGAAAGAGGTGGAAATAAACTGTGAATAAATTGAAACCTGAAAGACAACAGGATAATGCTGAACTGCAAAGACTCGCTTCTGACGCCAGACGGGCCAATCGCGCCCGACCGATCACCGTGTCAGCTTCTGCCAAATGCGTCATCATATGTTGTCAGCACATAGTTATCTCGGCCGTTGTCGGGTTTCTAGACTTATGAACCATTAGTAATGGGTCGAGTAGCTTCTCAGTTGGCCTCATAAGGCTGGCGAGGAGAACACGGCAAGTGCCATAACGCGATATCCCAAAAACTTCGCTCATTGGAAGAATTGCCAAAGTAAGTCAACTTGTGTCTAGGCTTACCCGTAGGTACTCATCCGTTTCTGTGAAAACAATGGTCAAAATTATCGACGCACTTTAGGTGCCTCGTAGTGGCTAGTATTCTCAGAAAAAAATGATGACATAGTAACTCGCGTCGTAGCCTCCCACTTTTGAGCTTCATGTTCGAAACCCAATAGTTTTTTTATTTTTATTTTATTTTTATCATTTTCTTCATTTATCTATTCACATCCGTTCAAGCTCACTGCAAGAATATTTCTGAAAAAGTTACGTCCGTAGCTCGTGGTCGTCCGGTAGCGTTCTCGCTTCCCGCGCCCAGGTTCCCGGGTTCGATTCCCGGCGGGGTCAGGGATTTTCTCTGCCTCGTGATGACTGGGTGTTGTGTGATGTTCTTATGTTAGTTAGGTTTCAGTAGTTCTAAGTTCTAGGGGACTGATGACCATAGATGTTAAGTCCCATAGTGCTCAGAGCCATTTGAACCACTTGAAAAAGTTACAATGGAAACAACGGCGTTATATTACTTGTAAAATTACAAATGGGTTCCACAACAAGTGCCATGCATCTATTATATAATATTCATATACAAGAAATTTTCAGGAGTTTATAAATTCTCATACTCTTATGTTTCAGTCTTATATCCATTCTTATATTAATTGTTATGTTTTATTCTTATGTTTAGGACCTTCAGGAATAATTGGAGCATTCTCTTGCATTAAACCGATGATAGAAACATTCGAAACAGTAATTTCGTACAGCACGAACATCGTGCGAAGACAGTTTTGCCACAGTGATATTTCTTCGTATGAATGTCACTTGGGAAACAAATGTCGTCTAAATTGCTGAAGTATTCACGCGTTGCCAATAATTTCGCGGGAAACCACGGATCACTTTACGGAGATCTGGCGCTTGCAGTTGATTATGAATCAAGATACACTACAGGGATGTCACGGATAATCAAATAACTTTTCATCCTATTTTGCTTTTTTAAAAATTTATTCACCAGACAGACAATTAGTAGGCGAATAAAGCCGACATTATTTCAGTATACATTGAAAAGTATTCGTAAAGTGATCCGATGCGCACAAGAGTAAATAAACGGGAAACAAAATCAAAAATAATAACCGTGTTTCAAATTCGGGGCTCAGAAGTGTGAAGCCGCAGCGCTAGCCACTATGGCACCGCTTCGATGGAATTATTCATTCGCTAAATCAAATACAACGTTCCTCGAAAACTTTGACTGTCATTTTTTCAGAAACACCGAGTACCTACGGATAAACCGAAACACGTGTTCGCTTATTTTGTTTCCTCTTCCACTGTGCGAAGTTTCCGGAAAATCGAGGGATGGTACTTGTCGTGGTCTTCTCGTGAGTGCACCCCGTACCAGTTCTATCACCGAGGAAAGTTCTCTAGCAGTACTAGGAATCGAAAACGTGTCGTCCACCTGGTAGTTGCGCCGGCCGAAGTGGCCGTGCGGTTAAAATCGCTGCAATCTGTAACCGCAGGACCGCTACGGTCGCAGGTTCGAATCCTGCCTCGGGCATGGATGTTTGTGATGTCCTTAAGTTAGTTAGGTTTAACTAGTTCTAAGTTCTAGGGGACTAATGACCTCAGCAGTTGAGTCCCATAGTGCTCAGAGCCATGTGAACCGTTTGAACCTGGTAGTTACGCGCGCTGACCACTCAGTTGTAGAGGCGGAGCCGTAACTACAACACGAAAAGAATAATGGCTGAAAGTGGGCCAAGAAAATTATGGACGGAAGGGGCAGTCCTGTAATCCCTGAAAGGCGACAATAACAATGATTTATTAGGTTTCTAAGTTTCATTTGAGTAAAGTCCATCTCATGTGGGTAACGAAGTACATGAGAGTGCAGCTTACTTCTGCTTGAGTGTGACGCTCCGCTCACAGCGGCCCACACAAGGAATTCTTCCAGGAGGGACGGAGTATTAATCAAAGAGGAGTGAGAGCTCAGAAAGAAAACGTAGCGTTGAGGGAGCAGGGCGGAAGGTCAAAGCCGGGGCGCCGGTAAATATTTGAGACTGTCAGCGCCCCGCATATTAGCACGATCGTAATAGAATTACGGGCGGAGAATTGCGCGATTAAATTTAAATAATTTATGGTTGCGCGCGCGCTCGCCCGCTCGCTGTCCTCTGGCAGGGCGCTCTCCTTCTGCCAAGACGCGCCGCCGCCGCCGCCGCCGCCGCCGCCTGAGGGGACGCGCCAAGAACAAATGAAGATGTCACTGGCACTTTGGAAACAATCTGCAAGCGCGCCCTTATTAGATCTCCGGCGACACGGCGGCGCATTAAAAGCCGTCTGCCGGCAGGCGCGGCGTGAATTAATGATGGCGGGAACCGGCGGCGGGCTGTGTAGGCGCCTCGCCCCACTGCCGTCCCGGAGGAAATTACGCCGGCCGCATCCCGTCCGTAGCCAGCCGGAGTGTAGGCTTCTAACGAGCCCGCCTCACTCCACAGTGTCACTGCGGCCGCCGCAGAAAGACCAGTCTCCACTCCTGTCGTTTCGTCTGTAGCGCGGATACACGTGTCCGGGTGAGCGCTGGCCTACGAGGAGCATCGTCTGCAACCAGCCGCATGTAGTGTTCTATAAAACTCTTAACTACACTACTGACCATTACAATTGCTACACCACGAAGATGACGTGCTACAGACGCGAAATTTAACCGACAGGAAGAAGATGCTGTGATACGCAAATGATTAGCTTTTCAGCGCATTCACACAAGGTTGGCGCCGGTGGCGACACCTACAACGTGCTGACATGAGGAAAGTTTCCAACCGATTTCTCATACACAAACAGCAGTTGACCGGCGTTGCCTGGTGAAACGTTGTTGTAATGTCTCGTGTAAGGAGGAGAAATGCGTACCATCACGTTTCCGACTTTGATAAAGGTCGGATGGTAGCCTATCGCGATTGCGGTTTATCGTATCGCGACATTGCTGCTCGCGTTGGTCGAGATCCAGTGACTGTTAGAAGAATATGGAATCGGTGGGTTCAGGATGAAAATACGGAACGCCGTGCTGGATCCCAACGGAATCGTATCTTTAGCAGTCGAGATGACAGGCATCTTATCCGTATGGCTGTAACGGATCGTGCAGCCTCGTCTCGATCCCCGAGTCAATAGATGGGGACGTCTGCAAGACAACAACCATCTGCACGAGCAGTTCGACAACGTTTGCAACAGCATGGACTATCAGCTCGGAGACCACGGCTGCGGTTACCCTTGACGCTGCATCACAGACAGGAGCGCCTGCGATGGTCTACTCAACGACGAACCTGGGTGCACGAATGGCAAAACGTCATTTCTTTCGGATGAATCCAGATTCTGTTTACAGGATCATGATGGTTATATCCGTGTTTGACGACATCGCGGTGAACGCACACTTGAAGCGTGTATTCGTCATCGCCCGGCGTGATGGTATGGGGTGTCATTGGTTACACGTCTCGGTCACCTCTTGTTCGCATTGACGGCACTGTGAACAGTGGACGTTACATTTCACATGTGTTACGACCAGTGGCTCTACCCTTCATTCGATCCCTGCGAAACCCTATATTTCAGCAGGATAGTGCACGACCGCATCACCCCTTTATTTCGAAATTCATGGCACAAAAAGGAAAAGTTGCAGGCTTGAAATCGTTTTAGCATACCACCGATGAGATCCTCATGCCAGATCTGGTCAAAACTGTCCCACTCTTCAATGGCGATCTTGCGTAAGTTGAACAGGGTACGCCGTCGTCGTCGATGTCCGAAAATATGTCCGAGGAACAGATAGGCCACCCCCCTCTAGTGATCCTAGCATCCAAAAGGAACGTTTACACGAGAACAAGATGGTGTGGACGCTAGTGGCTATCCATCGAGATGATATGGTCACCAACAAATTGGCTATACGGTCACACTGTTGATTGCTCAATTTCATTCCTGTCCCGTAGAGCAGCGAGACTGACCCAAGAGCCATGAGAGGCGTATGGCTGCCCCCGTGTAATGTCCACCACCCCCTCGTTCCAAATGTGGGACACAAGTTTGGAGGTGTTCGATTTTACCGAGTCATCTCCAAATGCGTTATCTGCGTCTAGCAGCGTACAAAAAGATCCGAGTTTTGTCGGTAAACAAGACGCGACGTTAATCCTACGGCGTCCATTCTGTGTGATTTCTTGCCCATCTGTAACGGAGACCATAGGGCTATAATGCTCGCCATGGTGGTTGGGAATGGAGATCCGCATCATCCAATGGTCTCCTAACAGTGAGATGCCATGCATGACGCCCTGTCGCTTCCTCTAATGTCGAATTAAGTTCGAACACTTCGCATACTATTCGTCTGACTCAACGTGTGGCGGTGGAAGATATCGATCATAATGTGCACCTGCCGCGGTTGGACGGCTTGTGCGGTGGAAATCCTCCACACTGTCAATTGACTCCGTTTCCAAGTACGCACCATATCACTTTGACTCCGATCTACATTTGCGACAACTTCCCTGTTTGACAAGCATTGTGGACGTAAGGTGATGATGTGGACCCAATCACTGAACACGATTGTCCTTCTTTCACTCTACTGTTGCATAGATGTCTGTATTGCACTGCTACTGGTGCTATATTTTCAAATGAAATAAATGAAATGTTGTAATAATTTCTAGTTCGCCATTCCATGGGTAGGTACCGTTCGTGGTAACTGTGTGTTTGTTAATAAACAATGTCAGAGCCAGCCGGGGTGGCCGTGCGGTTATAGGCGCTACAGTCTGGACCCGCGTGACCGCTACGGTCGCAGGTTCGAATCCTGCCTCGGGCATGGATGTGTGTGATGTCCTTAGGTTAGTTAGGTTTAAGTAGTTCTAAGTTCTGGGGGACTGATGACCTCAGAAGTTAAGTCCCATAGTGCTCAGAGCCATTTGAAGTAAACAACGTCAGAAGTGCCCTTTCAATCCGTATAGGAACTGTCACAGTTCTAGCACGCTTGCGCATATGTCAGGGCGATGAAAAACTTCTCTTCATACGAGGGATGGAACTTTAATAAAGACAACTATTAATTTACAGCTCGTACAAAATAGATACGTGTTTCAAAGTTTTAGTGACCTTCAGACTAGTCACCAGCATTTTGTATAACGCGCTGCCAGCGATGTGGAAGTCGTAGGATACTCTTAGCAGGGCCAGTTGTGTTGACAGTTCGAGCGGCACGGTCTATTGGCCGACGAATTTGTAGCAGTTCTGAAACGAATGCCGTGAAGCGTTTCCTTTATTTTAGAAATCGAGTTGAACTCACGAGGGCTTAAGTCAGTGGAGTGCCGTAGGTGGTGTAGCACTTAACAGGTCCATCAGTCAAACAAATCAGTAACAGCTTGCACTGTACGTGCTTCAGCATTGTACTACAGAAAGTGTCATCACTTCTGTCTCGAAGCTGGTCGTAGGTTGTTTTCCAAAACTGAACAGTACAGAGACAGAAGTGATGACACTTTCTGCCGGACCTGACCATCATTTGTTTGTTTCTTTTTTTTCTTTTTTTTTCTTGAAATGGATACTGGGAGACAGATGTTCCATTCAGATGACGTGATACTGGATACTGTATGTTGTACAATATGCGGTAAATGCAACTAAGCGACACGTTATGTTTCTTGATTACATGATTAATACGTCGTTCGATCATATGAAACGACTGACAAATGTGTTTTCTCGTTTGCTACTGGCGATCTAGAGCACGCCCTTGTAAAGAAGCGTTGCTTCTCCTGGCTTCTGATTGGCTTGTTTTATGCTGAGAAAGCAGAGACTGTAGCATCCTCGGTTCAAAAAATAGCTTGCAAATGACAGCAGGGAAAAGTTTGCAGATATTCGTGCGTCTGTAGAAGGATTCATGCGAGCAGCATACAACTTCCATCATCACACCTTAGCAAAAGCTCTTGCTGAAAACTAGAGAAAATTCTGGTTGTACGTAAAAACAGTGAAACGGTTCGAAGGTTTCTTTCTATTGTTACTTGTCGACAACTCTCGTGTGGCAACAGAAAGACAACAAGAGGAAAACTGAAGTTTCAAATTTCGCATTTAAGAAGTCATTCACGATGGAAGATCGTACAAACGTACAATCGTTTGACGGTCGCACAGAATCCCGAACGGCGGGTATAGTAACAAGCAACGCTGGGGCAGACAAGCAATTGAAACAGTTTCAAACAAATCAGTCCTTGGCTCCGAATGGATTCCCAGTTTTGGCTTTACATAGAGTACCCTGTGGCGTAGGCCCCTTTCTTAGCCTGCATGCATCGCGAATCTCTCGCTCATGGCAAGACTCCAAGCGACTGGAAAAAAAGGGTGACTGCTGCACGTAGGAAGGATAAAGGAAGAGACCCGAAACATTACAGACCATTATTCTTATCGTTGGTTTACTGCGGAATGCTTGAACATATTCTGAGTTCGAAACTAATAAATTTCCATGGAACGGAAAAGCTTCTATCCACAAATCAACACGAATTTAGAAAGCTAGCTCAGCTTGCCTTTTTCTCATATATCCTGCGAACTATGCGTTAAAGGCAACAAAAACATTCCATATTCCTAGATTTCGGGCAAGTGTTTGCCAATGCGCCCCACTACAGAGTGTTAACGAAGGTCCGAGCCAGGGCCGCATCCACAGCAATTTCCCATTCCCCTTCCACCCTGATCCCTCGTGCACTTTCATCTACTAATTGTGGTATGCACTGTATACAAATCTTGCACTCGGGCCCGCCTAGCACCCCTCTCAGCTTGGTGCCCCAAGCAGCGGCTTGTCCGAGCATACGGATTAGATTCACACGTATATGAGTGGTTCGAAGACATCTGAAGTAATAGAACTTCGTATGTTGTCTTGGACTTGGAGAGTTCATCAGAGACAAGACTATCCCAGGAATGCCCCAGCGAAGCGTGATAGGGCTACTCTTGTTCTCTACGTACACAAATCATCTGACGGATAAGGTAAGTAGCAGCCTGTTGAAATGTCCCCTTTGAACAACTGTGTTTAAACTGACACACAATATTTTTAGCGCAACGCAATCTGACTTTCAATAATCCCTACAAAAGAATGGCCCTGACTAACGTTAACCTATACCTTTCACAAATCACTTACCTCACAAAAATCTTCGTTACTCGAACTACTGCAATACAGCGAGCGCCACTACTGCCAGCTACATAAAAGATTCAACTACGGATGGCACTAACTACTGATAGGTATAGTTAGCAAATGAAAGATTTTAATAGAGAACAAATAATGTATTTACCTTAATAGTGTTGAAAACTCATAATATACATAGCAGTTCATGACATCCAGTCTTACAAATTTCAAAACTCCGCCATCTCTCTCCCCACATCCACCACTGCTGGCGGCTCACCTCCAACTGCGCAACGCTACGCACTGTTAATATCCAGCTGCCAAACACTACAATGGCAGATATTCCAACAACAATGCAAACCAGTAACAGACTGCACACAGCACATACAGAGCGCTACGTGGCGTTACCAATATAAAAACTTAAACAGCCTACTTATATAGCCACCATGCTCCCCACAAAAAATTTTACAAATTTTTTGGGCCCTGGCCAATAAATATTTGTTCAATTTTTTTTCACAATTACAATAACAAAGAAATCAAACGCACACACTTATTGATACAATGTTGGACAAAAGCTAAAATTTCTCACTGTCCGTAAAGACAGTCCTGATCATCCATCACAGTAAAATTGCAGTGCTTTTTTTTTTTTCAAAGTCTGAGCAGTAAAAGAAAATGCACACAGAAGTAGTGGATTTCCATGCAGTCTTGAAGAAGTAGTGTTGTCCTTCCAACGGAAAGACAGTGCTGACTCTTGACATGCAGACAGGTATTGGTCCACAACAGAGCAAACCCACAGCAGAGTCAGTCGAAATTTTGAAGAGTATTGGTAGGTAGGTCATCACAGAGTAGACTCACTGTAGTCCTGGTAGAGATTACGGTATTGATGGGCCACCAGAGGTGCAGACCCACTGTAGTCCTGGTAGAGATTACGGTATTGGTGGATCATCAAAGATGCAGACCCACTGTAGTCCTTGTAGAGACAGCCAGCAACCATCTGTTGCGACTATGCCGGTGCACAATCACCATCGAAGAGTCTTGTGGACAATATAGCACGTCCACAAACCACCACTTGTGCACTCACAAAGTTTTTTTTTTAATTGGCCTTAGAACCAGCAATGCTGTTAACCAGTCCCTTGCTGAATTATTAACACACGTGCAAACACTAACAGTCCCTACTTCTCACATATTGTCCATATACTATGACCAACAGAAACGTGTGCAGTGAAATGTAACTTACAAGTTAATAATATGATGAACTGATGACAATTTCAATTTTATAACGTGAGAATACAATTACAAAGATACAGAAAACATAATTAAAAACATAATAACACAGATAACATTTGTAGTAATACAGGCCTTACAAAGGAATCGAAATAACATATGCATCAGTGTTACAGGAATTATAAGTACCTACATAAAAGATCAGAATAACTTTTGAAACATCAACTTCACACATGAGCAACAAAACAGAACAGATAAATAATGTCTAAACATCTGTACAAAGTAAATAACATATTATTAATGCAAATTATATTTGAGGATAACAGTATTCCTCATCATAGTGAATGTAGCTGAGTATTAGAAAAATTCTACAAATAAATCGTATCAGATAAACACACAAAGACAGGAAGAACAAAAATACACAAGGGTACACAAACATATAGCGGAATAATACAAAAGGAAAGGACAGGGTTTGTTTTACTGCAGCATTTTGCAAACAAAACTTTCTTTACTTCTTGGAGATATCACTTCATTCATCATTATTCCCAAAAAGTCCTATCTATACCGGCTTTCTGTATTCATATTTCTTTCAAAATAATTATTTCTCAGTGTACAATACTCATTTTGGCCCAAATCTTTTTCGTATGACTTCTCAATGCATTCTTTCCCTATTGTCCATAGTCAGTTTCTTGTATAGTCTACCCCCTCTTAAGTTAACTTAAATCTACTGAGCTAAGATGCATAAACTTAGGGACGAGGCAATGCAGCAACACAAAACAATTAACACAAACAGCAATGACAAAGAAATGGAAATTAGCAAAGCAAGCTACAGTAAATCTAAATTACCAAGCAATGCAACATTACAACTAATATGAGCCAATGTGCAGCAACAATAAAAATAAATCAGTAGTAAAACTAGCTTAACAGAGTAATACAAAGTGAAATTTAGTAGCAGTATGCCTCGCAAACAGCACCAACAAGTGCAATAACTTATATCTAATCATGAGAAAGCTCAAGCAGAAAAAATATTACAGTAAAAATGGCCATGTTTAATACCTATGTCACATCTTAACACTAGAGTGATGCATCACTGTAACTTGCTCTAACAGACAAGTTACCAAGTCACTGACAGAAATTATGTATGCAATTCCCGTGAAGTGGAAATGTCTTTTTGCGCTCCCTCATTTTTGTGGAGTACATCCATCATAAAGTTATTTTTTACTGGATCTGTAGGCATAGAATATTTATATTAGTACATCTATAAAATTTTATTTTAACCAATGCTGCAGTTCAGCTAGGAATTAGATATTAAACAAAATAGGCAAAGCAAGGTGTGTAACGTCATTCACTAGCCATATGGCATTTCATAATGCAGTAAACAATCTTTCAACTAGCAAGACAATAGACATGAAATGTTTCTCATCATTTCATTTCAGTAAATTTCATAAATTAAGAACTCTACAGTGTAATCATGTTTTCAAGTTTGAGGGTGTCGTATTTACGATGCTTTCTACAAAGGAATGTCAACAGTGAGGATAATGGCCTCCCCTTTTTTTTTTCTGCACCTGTGCCTCTGAAAGGCAAACACTAATCGATTTTTTCCAGGCGATTGTCGTGCAGCTGGGTGCCCATGATGCATTATGTGAAGGTTGTTACTTAACTTTCTTACCGAAATATTTACGACAGCAGTTTCCGCTACAGTGACAGTCTCATATAAAAATACTTCACAGATCAAGAATTTGCGTTACAAATCTGTAGAAACAAAATCGTATTGATAGAACAGTGTTCAAAAAATTTTCGTCGGCATTGTAATACATTCACGCATTTACATACATTTCATAACTCTTAAAGTACGATTCTTGGTTTCCAACAACCTTTTTCACAAACCAGAGTCCCTAACCACTACTCTTTATTCCTTACCTTATTCGTCGACACTTCTTCAATATTTCATCATAACAGATACGTGGCATAATCAAATAACTCATATAGCATCAGCTTATTGATCATAAACATACCGCAACAGCATAATACACAGTCATCGTAATAATAACATCATAACACGTCAGTCAAATCTCAAAAACGTTGTAGCTTTCTGCAATAATTTCAAAACCTAAATAAAAGACCTCTGCTCATTTCAACAGTGTCATCTACCTCCAACGTACTTTAAAAATCATGATCCC